>NC_026152.1:2849999-2850626 GCF_000512975.1 Sesamum indicum
GAAAGTTAAAGTCTTCGAATTCCAGATGATTATATATATAGTATCCGTGTATTGTAATATGAACCCATGTTGTACCACTTCAAAAAATGTAATATTTAATCATGATTAATTATCATGGTTAAAAATAAAATAATCATAATAAACAGTCATTGATCACAGCTTGTTGGCCATGGTATCTACAAGAGTGGCTAAAACATTTATCCTAACTAAAAGCCATGGCAAATAACTTTTTCTTTATGAAAAATCTATGTTTTTGTGTCAATGGTCAATAAAAAATATTCATTATGGTTTTTGTTCATAACTATTAAAATTATAGTCAATAGTAATTTTTTTCTAGTGTACAAAGTTTTCGAATTGATCATATTCTTTAAACTAATGATTATTATTGCGAAAATGTACATGACCAAGGACAATCAATGAGCAAGTGATTATTATTCCGGCCGGATTTACCGTTGCTGAAGTGGAGGACTATAGCAAGAAACTGTAGAAATTAATGAGTAAATTGTAGTAAAAGCAAGAAGATGAGTAGTTTATGTGATGAATTAATACCCCATCCCAGCAAATTCTCTTGGGAGTTTAAAGGAAAAGGGTACAACGTTAAAAAATAAAACCCCATCTCCACCCTCA
>NC_026152.1:2850662-2851557 GCF_000512975.1 Sesamum indicum
CTTCAGTCTTTCTCAGGCAAAGTCATTTTCTATATGTAAATAAAGCAAAAGCCAACTTTTGTATGTCTTCAGCAGATTACCTGATAGAGGTATTGACCTCAACTTGAGAACCCTTTTTCTCCCTCCATACCTCCAACATATGCTTCACTTCCTTCCAAAGATATAAATTAAATGCTTCAATTTCAACAACTATTATAAGGGGACACCCAACACTTCTTTTCTTGATATTTTTGTAAGAAAGAATAGGGTTTACCTTAGTACCCACAAAGATGTTCAGCAAGAACAATTACCTGCTCCAGCAGCAGGTTTCTCCCTCTCTCCATTCTCGTGCCTCTACTTCGAGTTTTGACCTCAATGGCGCCGAAATCTTGCTCCACCACCATCACCAGATGCTGGCTGGTCATTACATGGCTGCCAATGCTCCGGTTCTTGACGCTGCTACCTTGTTCAATCAAGACTTGCCCGGCAGCTGCCTGAACGGAGGGGATCCTAATTCTGCCTTTTTAAACATGGGTTCAAGAAAACAAACTCCAAGAAAAGACCGGCACAGCAAAATCTACACCGCGCAAGGGCCAAGGGACAGGAGAGTTAGGCTGTCCATCGGCATCGCAAGAAAGTTTTTTGATCTTCAAGAAATGCTAGGTTTCGACAAGCCCAGCAAAACCCTTGATTGGCTGCTTACCAAATCAAAGACAGCCATCAAAGACCTGGTGCAGACGAAGCGAAATGCAGGTTCGGGCGGTAAGAGCTCTTCTTCTCCTTCTGAATGCGAGGAAGAGTCTGGAGAGTCTTTCGAGAATGGGGCAGATTCAAAGGGAAAATCAGCTATTCTAAAGAATAAAGGAGGAATGGATCCACAGCAGACAGCAGTAAACCTTGCCAAGGAGTCGAGGGT
>NC_026152.1:2851583-2864486 GCF_000512975.1 Sesamum indicum
AAGAGAGAAAATGTCCATCAAACAGCTGAGTACTGATCAAACCTGCAGAAATAGTACTGTGTGCTATGATCTCAACCCTTCCATCCCAATTCAGTACATGAACAATCAACTTGAAGTTTGCAAAATATCAGGTTCGAATTCGTGCAGCAACAATTCCTCCTCGTTGAATATGGATCTTCATTGTCCCTTAACCTATGAAGCTGCAGCTGCAAATGAAGACCTAACTCAAGAATCCATCGTGATCAAGAGGAAAGTGAAGCATCCCTCAATTTTCGGATTTCATCAACAAAATCTAATGGTTTGGAGGGATTCGAGTTCGAACTGCAGCATCCCTTCTCCTTATACTGTCACTGAGAATTGGGATATTAGTAGCTTCACCTCACAATCCAACTTATCTGCCATCTTGGATCAGCACAAGTTCAACCACAGGTAATTATAAGTTAAGACCATTCAAGAATCATATATATAACTGAATATACATATATATCAGATCAAAATTGATTTTTTTTTTTTTTTTTAATTTGTCTTGGTCTACAGCACTTCAAACAACTAGGAAAGTAATCTTGGAGTACTACTCTCTACAGCCAATTTAATTAAGATCAACATATTAATGTTGTTCATCTGGTGCTTGAGGAATGTAAGTTCTGCTACCTCTTTTCTTCAGCAATCTGAACCTTTAAGAATGTAATATAATTTTGTCCGGAGTTAAATATTTCCAATCTAATCTACTATTAAATGTTCGTGGGTGGGCATTTAAGTACTATTTTCCCATGTTACTTCACTGTATATCATAAAGACATCAATTCTTCTGGTTTACTAGGTTTATACCCCATGGTCCTATTACAAACATGAGAGTCAATACTCACTTTGGACTGATTTCAAGTTGTCTTTGTCAATACATTTCTGAATTTGATGCACTTTCTGTGCACTTGAGATCAATAAATTGGAAAATGATGTTATTATTCCAAGATATGAAAGCTAGTAGACAAGGCCCAAATTAATTATAACATCAAAATCATGATCAGAAATACTCCAATTTATATAGCAAGAACTAATTAATTATATCGATCACACTGTATATAGACTGTGATCTTCCAATTACATCCATCATCAGTATAAATATCTAACTAAAAACGAATAGCTAGCACAACTTTGAGTTAGTTGGCGGGCGGCTAGTGAAACGATCAATCCGTATTAATTTATAACAAAAGAAACATATCGAGTGGTACGTAGGTATACCTACCATATTGTCTCCCCGGTTCAAGAGGATCCTTGAGATAGTAAGTCATTTTAAGTAGATACATTCTGTACGTGATCTGAATGCGAACACCTCCAGTACCCAAATATAAGAAATTCCAAGTTTATTTGGTGGTTGGATGTGCTTTATGATTCAAGAAAACAAAAAATAAAAAATAAAAAACTGAGTTGTTTATTGCAGAAGTATTTATGTGGTCTAATACATTTGAGACTTCATTAAAGATTAGTTACCCGCAGTAACTTTTCCATTTCTTGATCTTCAAAGTGTAGAAATATATATATATATATATATATACACACATATAATTTGCTTGCGAAACATCAATCCTTTGTAATAATATGTAAATTCGGAGAACTGTGTATTTCTTGAGTCCAGCATGAATCGATCACCCTTCTCAGGGAATTGAAATATCACTCGATGCTAGAAAAATATCACGTCTCCCGATATACATACCTTCAATAATCGAACGCGCTTCACTTGCTTACTTATATGGCTCTTTAATATTCAGCGTCAAGTGTTAAATTGTTTTTGATATGGGTGAATCATTAATTATAAGTTGTAGTCATGATGAAGTTATCAATATTAAGCTGCAGGGTCCTATATATGTTTCCTGTCATGTAAGAATTAGCCTAAATACTTATACTAATTAATTGTTTCCCCCCTCTGTATTTCTTTTTTGCCATATATATATATATACACACATAATATTGCAGCTCAGTGCAATGTTTGAACACTAGTTGTTTAATTAAAATTGTGTGAGTGGAGAGAAGAAGAAGTTGCAAATTAGGTAGGTCCTGTTGTAGGTTATAGAAGCAGGAATTGCATGTTTGAGCCATATATAGCTACCACACTAATTCCCTGCAGAGGTGCTCACAAAACGGTAGCGAAGAACAACTCAAGATACATGATCCATGCTAAGTCTGATGAGACGTAGGATAGATAATCGATTGGTTCCAGAATTGCATTCTTTATGCACTGGGGTCTGCCGTCTACTCTCGAGCTAGAACATCAGTTTGTTTCATAAGAATACAAAGCTAATTAAGATGAGAAGTATGATCATGTGTGAAATCAACTGGGAGAAGTTCTTGGCATAGTTGAGCACTATTGACATGCTAATTCCCATCTCATTTTTGGTCATTTGGGTATCCCTTTTCGTTAACGTCGTCTAGTTTAATCATCCTTCACTTTTTATGTTTGAGGATTTCCTTAAATACTTTTGTCAGAAATGAAACACAGGAAGCAGAATTCTTTTATTAGTTCTGCACATTGCATAATGCATTATAAGATAATAAGATTGCCAAAGATGGATTGCGTCGCTCGGATTGCATTTTATATTTTCAACAGAAATTTGCGAGAACAGAAGAATCAAAGTGAAAATTAATCTATGTTAAGTATATAGCAAAAGGTTCTAGCTAGCTAGCCTTGTATATATGGCATATATTCTTCTTTACCAAGTTGAGGCAACTGTCTCCCTTCTGGCAGTCATATGCAGCTAGCTAGCTATACATATCCTCCTCTCAATGCTAATTTATATATGTCACACTAATATAACAAGTCTCACCATTAGAACTCAAACCTCACTACAACAATCAATACAGCACATACACACAGACATACTTGAAGACATGATCAAAATTATAACAAGTGTAATTTTTATTACATTATTATCCTACTCTACTATTTAACTAATGATCTTTTCGATGGTTAAATGGTCTTAATATATAGCTCAACAACTATCATTTGTCTCGTAATTTGCTGATGAAACTGGCATTTTCAAGACTTTTATAGAGTTAAACGCAACAGACCTCCTTATCATAACATGCTAATAGGCAGAAAACTCCGATTAAAAACAAAAGTGCCCAGGGCGACCCTTATGTGGGATTGCAGCAAACTTACTCAAAATTTCAAGAGTCGCATTGTTTTTTTTTTATTTCCCTTTTTTTATGAAAGTGTTTTGTTTACTAATATTTTAACAGGGATAAAATGCAATACTGACTTTGTGCTCATAATCAAAACATTACGTTCATACATATATATACATATACATCAAGAATGCACCTCGTACGTTGCAAGGAAAGCTGGTTTCAATGTCCATTTCACTTACCTGGATCGCTGGAAATCAAACTTCCCTTCTCTTCCACTCTTACAATATTGTTCATTTTCTGTTAAACTGAAAAAAGGTCTCCCAAAAAGCAAAAAAAGCAGCCCGTCAAAATAAATCATGAGACACTAATTAAAACAAGCACTGAAATGGGATTTCTTTTTTTTAAAAATAAAGGAAAAAGGAAAAACCTTAACTAAAATTAGTGCAAATATGAATCAGACGACACAAAGTCAGTAGTAAGTGTAAGAACAACGCAATTCCCATACCTTTGACTACTACTAAATCCCAGCAATGTACAGCAACAGTGATTTTAGCAGAGCTTCCAACAGCAGAAAACCTTAATATCAACAATTTCTGAGTTTCAAATGATGATGAAGAGACAGAACTGAGATGAGCAGGAGAATTGAGGTATGGAGGGAGGAGGAAAAAGCCTGCAAGAATTAGAATGAAAAGAGTAGTACTACTAGCGACTTATAGAGTTCTTGAATGACGATTTCTTCGATTTGTATATTGATGTTTAGGTATTATGATTGCGTGAGATCGATATTCAGTGGTTACATGGAGCCTTGTGTCCAAGTTTGACTCAGAATTTTTGTTGATCAATATGTAGAATCGTATATATATATATATATATATATATGTATGTACCAGAAAATCCACTGTTTGAGAATTATGGTACGTACTGTGAAATTTAGGGCAGGAAGGAAAGGTTAGTTTGGACATCCTGCGCCGTGAAACCTGGAGAGTGATTGATGTCCGTTGAAAAGATATCGCTGCCCCCTCCAAAATCTTGCACATATTTTCCACTGTCTTTTTAGTTTATTGCGATCTAACACTTCAAATATTTAAATTTTTACTACACTATAAATGACTATGATTTTAAAATTATAATAAATTAATACTATTAATTATGATTAAATAAAATTAAATAAAATTTTAATTTTTTATCATAATTAATCAATTTTCACCATAATTTTTATCCATAATCAAAATAGTTGTCATGGTTTTGGCGATGACTAATGTTTTAAGTCTACTTGCATAAATAATGGTCAATGGTCATCGCAAAGTCGTGGTTGATTTGTATTTGCCACGCTTTTCTTCTTTTTGCTAGAGTAATTAACAGTGGCGAAAAATTATATTTTTTCTTGTGTAAACCTGCAATGCAATGCCAAATTTTAGTTCCGGAGCTCTTAGGTTATATTTGGATTAATTGATTTGTATTGAGATATCATTCATATCATAATCAAAAAGAAAATTGTATATAACAATTATTGTTGAAACTATGTTAGAAAATGCAAAAGATTTCAAAAGAGATAAATATACAATAATTGGATCTACAAATATATAAATTATCAAAGGCATCCAATTTCTGTGATCTTGAATATTACAGAAAAATTGGGAAGAATTAACACTTGTGGTAAGAAGGTATTGCTAGAGAGTAGTGGGAGTGTCTGAAAAAGGCTTCAGGAACTGAGTTTGGGAGAATCTGTGGGTGTCTTGACCAAAATAATATCATCATTTAATAAATCAATTTGAGGTTTTTATATAATATATATAATATTAAATTTGTTAAATTATATAATTTAATAAATTTAAAATAATATAGATATTTATTAAGAATAAAATATCATTCTATATGTAAAATTATAATTATATTAATATTTTTAATATAATATACTTTGAATTAAACTAATTAAAATTAATTTAAAAAACAAAGGTAAATTACCTTTTCTGTCCCATAAAGAAGGGACTTTTTCGTTTTAGTCCCATGATTTACAGGATTTTCGTTTTAGTCCTATATTTTAACTAAACTCTCCATTCTTCCGTTAAAATTTGACGAAAAATAGAGTTTGGGACTAAGTTGAAAAAAAACAAAAATTGCGTTAACCGCGGGACTGAAGAGGAAAACTCCTTTCTTTATGGGATGAAAAAGGTAATTTAGCCTCACATGTAATTTTTCGATCAAATTAATCTAAAAATAATGAAATTCAATTCGTGCAAGATAAAAAATACTATCCTATTGATGAAGGGGGATAGAGAAAGACTAATATACCCTTCGTATGAGGGACAGAGATAAAAAGAGTTAGACCTAGTATTCCACACTAATTTGGTAGACGGTTAAAGGCAATCTTAAGCCCGTAAAAAGTGGGCCACGATAGCAGGACGAGCGGTCGTGGGAGCGGGCATAAAGATCGTGCAGAGGACACGTAAGAATATGGAGATAACCAGTATAAAGAGGAGAAGGAAAAAAGGTGCAAGGGTTGGTCTAATTCGAATTTCACTTTCATAAGATTAAGAAAATATATTTTACTAGGGATAATTCTCAGTATTGACTTGAGCGTCGGAGCATCTGTGCCGGTATCCACCCCGGCTAGGTGACATTTGTTTTATTGTCAGGTTATTAAGGATCCGGAGCTGAAGGGGACGACCTAAAGTGCGACCCGCGATCTCAGTCGGATCACCTATATATAAGTTAAATGACTAAAATTGTTTTTTTCCATTTCCTAATGTATTTGGGTTGAGCCGTATTTAATTTAAGAGCATTAGATTGACTAATCAATTAATTTTGGTATTATCAGTTAAGACAGCTGGATGAAATTGGTCGGAATATTGTCAAAAAGTGGATTTAATGGTGAAGTTGTCAAAAAGATCTTTGAAAAAATCCATCAATCAGACAAGAGCCAAAGATCCACCAGAAATTCTAAACAATTCCGAGGGGTAAGCGTTGATGAAGTGAACAATGTGTGGTTACAGACTCTAAGGGCTAAGTTTGAGTCGATTTTAATGCAGGTAAATGAATTTAACGAGTATTAGTGATGGTGAATTAAATGAAACGATTTGGTTAAAAAAGATAGATGTGGGAGCAGTAGAGAAGATTCTACCCTTTTTTTTCATGTAAAATTCAATTATGTGGTGGTAGCTATAGATTAAAAGCCTAGAATCCATGCCTAGTTGACTAGTTCATGGATCTTTATTAGTCCATGAAGAAAGAATGAAGATATTAGAAAAAATGTGATATTTAATTATGACCAATTTTTATAGTTAAAAATAAATAATATTAGTAAATAATTATTTATCATGATCACACAACGGTTGTTGGTTGTGACATTTGTGAGTGTGACTAAATATTTATTTTTTTCATAGTGGATAAATTAAGTTTTTACATTGGTTTTATCTAACCACAATTAAGAAAATTTTATTCTCTTTCGTTCTTTAATTTTACCCTCTATTAATTTTAATTCTATAAGTATGCCTTTCGTTTATTTAATAATCTAAATTACAAAAATAATGAAAAAAGTCCTTCGATTGTTGGAATTTTGATTTTTGGCTGGATAGATGACATGGCAACAGAGTTGGATAATTTTTCGGGGGTTTTAATCATATGTGGCTTTGAATATGAGTTGGAAAGACATGTTAAACATGTCCTAAAGGAAATAAAAATTAATAAATTTTAAATTTATATTATATGTATAATTATAACATATAAAATTTAATTATTGTTTTTAAAAAAATTAACCTCTCACCCCTCCTCTCCCTCCCCCCACCCCCCTCTACCTCTCCCCAATCTCCCTGCATCCACCGCACAGGGGGCGATGGAGGCCGTCGCCCATAGGTGAGGGAGAGCGCGGCCACCGATAGTCATCGACGACATATCAGGAAAAAAGTTAATTAAATATTAATTAATTTAATTAGAAGTATTTAAAAAATTAAAAAAGTTAAGTTTTTAAAAGAAAGTTGAAAAAAATTTAAAAAGTTAAAGAAAATTTATTTATTAATTTACAAATAATATAAAAATATAGTTAATATTATTTATAGTAAATAATATACTTAGTAAAATATATTTGATTTTTATATTGTAATTTTTATTTAAATTATAAAAATTTAAAATTTTATATAAATCTTTTGGAGGTTTGGTTATTTAAGTAATGGCCAATCAGCATTAATTGCCATGTATTATTATACGTGGCTGTACACGTGTATAAATTGCCAAAAATTCAACAACTGCTTGCCACGTGGGCAATTTTCGGTTGATGTTCAAAATCTCGCAGGAAAATCGCGTACAAAACCCTAATTCGGACTATTTCTTTTCGGTTGATTTTCAAAATCTCGCAGGAAAATCGCGTACAAAACCCTAATTCGGACTATTTCTCATCAATTGTGAAATTTAAAGGACTTAATAAAAAAAAAAAAAGAGCATATACTTATAAGACTAAAACTCATAGCAGATAAAGTTAAAGGACTATAAAAATAAAATTTTCTTATATAATAATTATTTACAATGACTTTTAGTCCATATATAGTCATTAAAAAATAGACGAATAGTAAATTTTTTTCTAATGAAAAGAGCCAATAAAGCTGGTGGAGCAAAACTTGTCTTCAATCCTAAAGGAAATGCTACTTTGAAAGGAGGAGGAGGTCAAAGTCGTGGTAGATGCCGAAGCCGTAAGGGTGGCTGTTCGAAAAGAAGAAGGTCGAGCCAAGAAAAACAAGAACTTCACCCTAAGACAGTGCAAATATAAGAGTTCTCCCATAGGCCATGATCGAAGGAGAAACAAGGATAAAAATCATGTTGAGTGCTATGCATGCGAAAGGACTGGACATTCATGGGAATATCAATTCGAAAATAATGTGGAAGATATCGACAAATCTTACCAAGAATAAGGAGGAAGAAGGTGGCATGCTCTCTATTGCTTTCCCACAATAAAAGCTACTATTAATAATATTGTCACATTATAACTTACCACGCTGGATAGAAGCAACTTTGTACTGGTAGACACAAACGTAACCAACAATGTTTATTCTAGTGATAATACCATAAAGAATGGGGATCATAAAACCCTCCACCATGTCTATTATATTTAGACAAAAAAGAATAACTCTTTCCAAATTTGCTACTTTTGCGAGCAAGCAAATTTCTACAACTTTTGTATGCAGATGTATGTAGTTCCATTGATCCACAATCATTCTGTAAGAGTTTGTCAATAGTTTTACAAGGAAGACGTGATATTTTTTGTAAAACAAGAGTAACAAGATGATTTTTCTTTGCTATGATGGTATTGATAGGTTTCCAAAACACTTTCAGACGTATTTTGAGAAGGCCAAAAGCAGTCATTATGAATGAACCATATATGGAATTGAAGGGAATGTTAGTCTAGTTTCAAATACTGCAAATTTCAAATCCATTTTTATTTTCCAGAGAAGTTTGTGGCTATTTAATTTTACCAAAAACTCACAGAAACAAGATTTGTTGTTTAGATATTTAATTTGTCTACGAATCTTTATTATTATTAAGATGTGTATAAGCCTATAAAAGAATTTGTAATATAATAATATGTAAGTGAATATTGAGACACAATTTAGACAAAAGAAAAAAAAATCTCAAATATTCTTATCATCCCTCTTCTTTAAAAGTGTTGAAGTAGCAATGCGTATACGTAACATAGTTCGTATTATTCTAAAACCAACTTAGAGGTCCAACAATTATTTAATTTGTACTATATATATATAGTCCTGCACATAAACAATATTGATACATATATATATATATATATATATAAATATATTGATGAGGACAAGACACGAAGAAGGGCAAGAACATGACAGAAAAACGTACACTTGAGAATACATCAATTCCGGATTTGGCGATTATCTAAATTCCCACAATACATTATTTTCTGACACAAAATGAGTACACTATCTATCTTTGTTTATTTTACAGATTTAGTATACTTTTAATATTCATCCCATCCCCAAACAAACCTTCTACACATATTTTTCATATTAATGCATTTCGTTCAACGTTAGAAGTGTCTACTGCTCTCCAGCACTGCAGCTTCTTTAATATTCAATTAGATTAGTGCTTCTTGTTTTAGTTCAAATCTTTTATAAGTTTTAATCAACTAAATGATGCATTAATTGGATGGTATTTGCCTAAACTTATTCAAAATATCTTATAAATTCGTGTATCTTATAAGGGTCTTAAAGATGACGTTTGAGTAAAATAAAATTATGTATCTTATAAGATTCTAGTAACGATAATTCTGTAATTACTATAACCAAAGTTGAAGTCGAGAACTCCTTACATTTTCCAAAATGGTAAAGTGGATTTTTGAAATTACAAGCCAAAATTTTGTTCTTGTTGGACTAAAATTGCCACTCCCGTACTTACAGGATTGAAATTGCAATTTTTTCTTAATTAAATGATAAGTACTCAAAGAATGTTTGGCTAAACTTATTCAAAATTCTTATAAGCTCGTACATATTTTAAGACGTTAGATCTTATTTTATAAAAAAACTCCGTACTTTTTTTAAGAAGTTTATAAGTTTATAATATTTTTAATTTTGAATCTTATAAGCTCATTCTCCCAAAATTTTATTACACACTATTTAATATCTTATAAAGTCGCAGACAATTTATAAGATGTTTTGCGGAGCTTATATTACCAAAACAGACAAACACCCTCTTATTCTTGTTACAGTGGACCATCTAAAGAACAGGACCAATGGGCCGAGATATGGCTCAATCCATTAGGTGTGTTGTCTCAAGGCCCAACCCAATATCATTTAAAATCACCATCGACTATTGGGCCTGCTGAGCCCACATTCATCCAACTATTGTTTTTCTTGTGTAGTAAGATTTCTCGGAATTTTTTTTCCCTTCATAGTCAGATATCCTCTCTCCGCCATTGCTCACATTTCTTCCACAGCGAAGAGGAACAGGAAAGCTGAAAAGATAGTAGTAATGGATTCGCCGAAGATGATACCACTCGAAGGACGTGCGGACGATCCACTCCGTTATGGAATTCACGGCGTGAAGAGCGACATTATTGAACCTCACCCCCTTGAATCTGCCTACCGCTCTGTAATTTTGTTTTTCAGAATTTATCTGCTCGCTCTTGTTTGTTTGTTTGTTTTCTTTGTCATTTATATTTTCGCATATTGATGAACAGGCGAAGGTTAGGCAAGAAGACATGAAGAAGAGAATCCTAGCGAATACTTATGGAGCAGCGTTTCCGATGAAGATGGAGCTCGACCGCCAGATTCTCTCCAAGTTTGTGTTTTCCTGTCTTTTTATTTCTGTTTGTTTGTTTCTTACTTGATTTTGTTTTTAGTTCTTCTTGTAGTGAATTATTGCAGCTAGTGATCTATTGTTGCGAATTAGGGTTTACTTTTGGATTTTTGAATGCACTTGCATCTAGTTCGATAGGGGCTTCTTTTAACAGTTCTAGAGCTTTGGCTTTTAATATGCTGTTTTAATAGTTGATTCAGAGTGAGATTTTGCAGCAGTTGTGTATTGAGAAACTGAAGAAGTAAACTGAATTATATTGCTTACTCTATGTTGAAGAAATTGAACAGGGCAAAAAGGAGTAGACAGTAATAAGCCTCGGCAAGTGAAACTTGGCTTTCCCTTTCTGATAAGGCACCAAATAAACTTTTCTTGCTGAAATCTAACTGTTGTAAGCTCTTTGGTTCTTTTTGTTAGTCTAGAAAAGTTGGGGGGTTTTAAGCCTTTGCCCCTTTCTCATTCTTGTTTTAAATGTTTTGTTGCTTAGCAAGGGCTACTTCAGGTGTCGTATAGTTTTATGTTGACAACGGTGATGATGCAATTGTTTAAAGATCATATCCTGTTGAGATGTGCATCTTTCCTGTATTTAGATGGCATGCTGGTGTTATTGGAAGGCAATAAGTCTGCCAAATGAAAGTAAAATCATGGGCATGGGGGATTTCGAATTAAGTGGCATATGGCTCTATTCCTTATTTCCATCTAGTGAGTGATTCTTGGTTCTTGCCAATTGTAATGTGTTCCTCAAATGATACTCTTTAGGGTTCTTGTGGGATTATACATTCTCTCTGTCCCGTTTCCTAGAATTTCAAATGGTTGGGTTTTATTTATCATAGTGATGCCAAAAATTGATGTCTCTTTACTGAACCTGGGCTACTTAAATTTTTAAATCTTATATATGAGCTGTGTATAATTCTCAAGATGGCAATATCGTGCAGATTTTTTCAACGGCCACCTGGAGCTATACCGTCTTCATTTGTGGGTTTAGAGGCCTTGACTGGAACTTTGGAAGGTTTTGGTTTTGAAGATTATCTGAATGGTAATGTGATATAATCTTTATCTTAATGGTTTTGCATAACAAAGTTCTTCTCAAGGTTAATATCTTGACCTTGATGATAGAGACTGGGTCGTTGGATTGTATAATGTATCACTTAGGGTCATTTGGGATCTTAGCTATCATATTTCCATTTCCTTTAAACCATGTTTAGGCTTTGCATGCAGGGAGGGAAACATTTTCCTTCTTCTAACTTTACAGTAACATTCATAAAAATCTAATAATAAGAAAATTCACTCATTCATATATCATTTGTTGCTTTTTGTTGTTCAACTATATGCAAAATGTATTAACATGCCGATGGCCACCCAGTGCTGGACCAACCACAATCTTGTGAAGTCTTGATCTCAAACTGCGTTATGGTAGGAATGGCTATCTGATGAACAACAATGTTATATCATATGAAATAGTGCATTATATGAGGTTAACTGAAATTCTGACTTCATTTTTCATGAAGTATATGTTAGCTAGAAACAAGTTGAATATGCTTAATCATCTTCTTGGCGAACTTCTATATCTCATGCCATTCTATATTTATTTGTCCTGGGTATCTATGCATTCTGTTGCGGAACTAGTGAACTTCACTTGCAGCATTTGATGCTTTTGCTTTGTCTCTGTTTCTCAACTATGCATTTTATAGAGATGGTTGCATTTACAATTGTTTCATCTATTTCTCATGTTAGTTGGTCGATAGTTTATGATTCAATGGTCCATGCATACTTGAAAAAGTAGCTGCACGTGTCTTGATCATCTTTCCAGATCCTTACTCCTGTTCTGATATGCTTATTATACCCTTTCAGATCCCAGGGATTCTGAATCATTCCGTCCGGTTGACATGCATCATGGAATGGAAGTGCGTCTTGGACTGTCAAAAGGACCAGCATGCCCCAGTTTCATGTGAACCATTGAGCAATTGTCCAGTACTGAAGTTTAGACCTTGTATTGCTAAATTAGATTTTTTATTTGTTTTTCCTTTACAACAATGGATGCTATCAATATTTGAACATATTTGGGTGGTCAAAGCATCAGAGCATTTTGGTGTGATTTATTGGTGATCTTCGGTTGTTTCATAAAACTTGCCAACTTTACGGGACTCAGCCTATGGTGGAATTCTAAGGAGGGGTGGGATCCCAAGAGATTCTTACTCGAGGTTTCTGGGAACTGTGGCGTTTAGCATTTCTGCACTACTTAGATCGAAATCTGACATTTAACTGCTGCGAATGTCATTCGCATCTTTGAAGAGTTTTTATAATAGTTCATTTGATGTTGAGCTTCGACACATGATTTAGGTTCACTCTCAAACATATTGACTGAACCATGAAAAATACTGAATCACTCCTTCAACTAAAGCAGTGTAGATGATTAAAGTATCAATTCGAAATCTATATTCTACACCACACGTATACATAATCCAATTATTTATG
>NC_026152.1:2864496-2865606 GCF_000512975.1 Sesamum indicum
TATAATTTATAATATACAATAAATATGCTAATTAAATAGTGTTAGCTAAAATCGTAGGAAAAAAAAGTTAATTGATGAAAATATTAAATAACGTAGTGCAATTAAGATTTAAGAGTATATATTGATACAAATTATTTCATTATCTTTTTTTCTTTCTACACACATAATTTGTATTTAAAGAGTTTAATATGAATTTTTATTTGGAGTAATCATTTGTTTAATATTTCTAAATACTAAAATACGTTATTGAACAGTATTTAATAATGTATCGTACCGTATCTCAGTATTCAATACAAATACGAATAGCTTTTCAGAAATATATATCACTGCAACATACCAATTGTAAATTCGTAATTCTTGGCCGTTTTCTCCTGCGACTCTACCCCACCATAATTTCCCTGCGTCCCATCTTACCACTCTTCTACTTCTTTTTTTCATTCCAAACAAAACTACCAGCGACAGGTACACGAACTCCCAATCCCATCATTCGCATCTAAACCCTCAAACCCCCCCCCCCCCCACCCCCCCCCCCACAAACCGTCAGCGACCCCAAGGTCCGTCACGTCGGATTCTTCGCTCCCCCGGCCCCGCCCGAGCGCTCTCAATCGGGTCCACCCGACCCCACATCCTCGTCCCCTCCGGTATCCGACATTTCTCCCCCCCCCCCTGCCTTGTCCCCCGTTATGATCCCGCCACCTCGCCAGCCATCCACC
Source organism: Sesamum indicum (assembly GCF_000512975.1). Classification (NCBI taxonomy): domain Eukaryota; kingdom Viridiplantae; phylum Streptophyta; class Magnoliopsida; order Lamiales; family Pedaliaceae; genus Sesamum; species Sesamum indicum. Next base: position 2,865,210 of record NC_026152.1, read on the forward strand.
GACCTTGTCCGCCACTACCCCCACGCCCCGCTCCTCTCCCCTCTCGGCGATCCCCGAGCTGCTGACTCTTCTGTTCCTGTCGGCAGTTATAACCCCTCTGACTTTTTATCCCCTTCGGCAACCACGGATTGTTCCGACGACCCGCTGTCCCCCAGGTTGAGTCGTATGGGTAGTTCTGGAAAGTTTGCTATGTCGTTGCCCTCTGACGAATTTGATATACCGGTGGCTAAGCTGAATGATGATGTTAACTTGCCACCTAATGTATCAGGTTGATGTTCGATACTTGTTTTGGTGTTCTTTTATTTGCTTGTTCTATTTGATATTTTTTTTTAATCGAGTCTTGTGTCAGATTTGGGTTTGATAGAATTGTGGAACAGATGGAGGGGCAAATATGGAA
>NC_026152.1:2865623-2871554 GCF_000512975.1 Sesamum indicum
TTAAAGGAGAAGACGACAAAAGCAGAACGACGGGCAATTCAAGAAGCGCAACGAGCTGCAAAGGCTGCTGCTAAAGGTGAATATCTCATGCTTATCTTTCATTTTGGAGATATTCAGCAGTTTGTAATGTTTGTTTGTGTTGGTACTTGTGGAGTTGATGGTATATTTTAATGTAGGATTTGCATTTTGATTGGGTGAATTTATATTTTATGTGCAATAGTAGGACATAGTTTATTAAAATGAACTTTGAGAAGTCGAATTTTGATCTATTGCATGCAGACAAAGCGTTGAGGCACTATTTTAGTAATTGATTGATCTTAAGGTTTATTCTTTATGTAAATATAGAGGTCATCTTGCTTCCAGCATTGTTACAGACAGCTTTGATGCATGCAGCACATCACTCTTTAGTTTATTCTCCATTTCTGCATCAATCCGTGGATCATTCTCATGAATATGACTGGTACAGAGTGGCATCGCTGATATTACGGCACATTTTTTCCTCTTTCTAGTTTTGTGTTGTTGAAGCGCAAAGATGCTGCTGGCCTGATGAACTCCAAATGTTATTATTCTTATGGCTGTGTCTGAAAATAAAGAAGTCTGATAGTTTGGTGATATTGTTTCATCAATCATCTATCAGATTCATCTACTAATCATTTGTCTTCATAAAGAAAAAGTGCTTCTGTTGATGCTTCTAGGCGGAAAAATATCATTTTCCTGTGGCAACGTGAGCCAGTTTGTTTGTCACTCTTTCTTACTGAAAACACCACTAACTCAAAGAACCGTGCAATTGGCCAATTGCTTTCTGGATGTACTAATGGATGCTTATCGCCTTTTCTATGAACTCCAGGACTGTAGATGCAAAAGCTTTTTCATATCATTTTCTTGCTTTATTTTGCCTTGTCGTTTTTTCGTTTGTTTTCTCTTTTTGTGAGAAATTGTTTGCAGATGTTAGCTCAAAGCATTCGTGTGATAGCTCAAGTTTCTGCATTCTTGAGGAAAATACATTTTATATTGGTCTCTTACTCACATTCCTGAAAATTGCCTCTTTCTAGGTGAAGGAAGTAAGGCTTCCGCTGCTGCTGCTACTAGGGTCAATCCAACCAGTACAGGGAAGTCTGTGAAGCCGGATGCACAAAAGAAAGACAACTCTGCGGTCACAGCTTCTGAGAAAAAAGGTGCTGATCGACAACCAGATAAAGATAGGAAGAAAGAGACCCCTCATCCACGAATGCAGTTTGATGATGAAAACAGAGTTGAGAAGGCAAAGAAGCGATCAGTAGTAAAACAAACAGAAGCCAGGAACAGAGTTGAACTCTTTAGGCATCTACCTCAGTATGAACATGGAACAAGGCTTCTTGAACTGGAATCAAAATTCTTCAAACTTGAATCAGTTCATCCTGCTGTTTACAAGGTACTCTTGTGCACTTTCCTTTTCCTGACATTGTGTCTTGGTGGAAAGAGCATGAGTACTCAATTTAATCGAAATCATGAAATCTTTTATCTTCGCCCAGCAACGAAGGACAAGGTAAAAATTATTTTTCATTCGCAATGCAGTACGTGCTAATAGTTATTTTATGATTGCAGGTAGGGCTGCAATTTCTAGCTGGGGAAATATCTGGTGGCAATGCCCGCTGCATTGCTATGCTTCAAGCGTTCCAAGAGTCAATCAGGGATTATTCTACACCACCAGAAAAAGCACTTATCAGGGACTTGACAACAAAAATAAATAGTTATGTTTCTTTTCTGATTGAATGTAGACCCCTTTCAATCAGCATGGGTAATGCAATTAGGTTTCTCAAAACTCAAATTGCCAACTTACCCTTGAACCTGTCCGAGTCAGAAGCAAAAGCCAATCTTATCTCTGATATTGAACGCTTTATAAATGAGAAGATAATTATAGCAGATAAGGTTATTGTGAAGCATGCTGTAACAAAAATTAGGGATGGTGATGTTCTTCTCACATATGCATCATCATCTGCTGTTGAAATGATGTTAGTGCAAGCCCATGAGCTTGGTAAACAGTTCCGAGTGGTGATAGTGGATTCACGTCCAAAGCTTGAAGGACAAAGGTTGCTTCGTAGGCTTGTGGGAAAGGGTATATGTTGTACATACACACATATAAATGCTGTTTCTTATGTAATGCATGAAGCAACAAAAGTCTTTCTGGGTGCATCATCAGTATTGTCTAACGGAACGGTCTACTCAAGGGTTGGCACGGCATGTGTTGCTATGGTTGCCCATCAGTTTCGTGTCCCAGTTTTGATATGCTGTGAAGCATACAAGTTCCATCAAAGGGTTCAACTTGATTCGATTTGCTTTAATGAACTTGGTATGAAATACTTTTTTAAAATAAGGTTGTCTGTTTAAGAGATGGCAGCTTATCTTTGTTCTGACTGATGTTGTTGCTATCACATATCATTGCAGGTGACCCTGATGTGGTTTCAAGAGATTATACCAGAAAGGAAATCAATTCTTTGGATGGCTGGGCCAATAATGAGAATTTACAGCCCTTGAACCTGATGTGAGTATAATTTATTTTTTTCCTTATATTGAGTTTATGCAGCTGATCGGGTACCATGGTGGCTCACTTTTGATTTTCCATGTACTAGATATGATGCAACGCCTTCAGATTATGTATCGATGATCATAACAGACTATGGCATGGTAAGTTGGAAGAAAGTTGGTTCATAGTGCTTCCATTGAGAACGAAGTTAATGCCTACTTTTAACTGCCAAGTCTGCATATACCATCTTTGAGTTAAACTATGTTATTGCCGTTATGGTTCACCTGAAAATTGCTAGTGTCAACAAGTGTATTGTTTATAGATTCATTGCAGAGACTCGTGATGTTTATGATGATTGTTTCTTTAATATACAAAATCAATTTGTTGAACAAGGCATGTGCCAAGTCTGTTGTTTTTAGATGCATCATAGGGGCATTAACCATTGACTTAGATGCTACAGATTTACCTGATATTGCTTAAGCATCTAGATAATATGGATTGGTGATATCTATAGGGATGAGTGTGTTTTTTTGTTGACTCTGACACATGAATTCCTCAAGTTTTTGGTCTATTTCATTTTGATTTTCCGTGGCTTCTAATCGTAAAATTTCATATTTTGAATTCAAATAAATAATGAACTTTTACCTGTCATTTCTCCAACCTGGTTTCCCTCACATATTCGGTTTTATGTTTGCTCTCTTTGCCCTTCTTCAATAAGTACACTAACTTTTGCACTGATTAATGTTTTATTTTGTGTTTAGGTACCCCCAACGAGCGTTCCTGTCATTGTTCGAGAATATTGCAGAGATCAGTTGTGGTTGTAGAGATGTGCAATGCAATTCCTGCTAGATCAATTCTTGTCTATCCCCTTCTGGAATAAGGAATATTTCTCAACCCGAACTGGTTTTTTGATTTTTTTTACCTGACCCCAACTCTGTGAAGAGTGCGAATATGCTGCCTCTCCCCGGTCAGTTCTTGGAATGTAGTAATATGTTGTCCTGTGGTATTTTCTCTTTGTGGATAGAAAAGCAGCTATGATTTTGGACCCACAATGCTTGTTCGTTTCTAGCTTGTTCAGTACAAATGGTTGGTCTCCTTGGGGAATTGTATAGTTCATGTGGGAAAACAGCATGTACGAGATACTAAGATGTGGCAGGCAGTAGACAAGAAAGATCACCAAATCAATAGTTTTAGATCATATTCGTTCACCACTTGATAAGATTGAGCTGGTTGTAGATATCTGTTTCACCCATTCGTAGTATAAATGCGAATATTTTGTTTTGTGGTTTAGTGTTATTGATTATCAAACAATATTTAAGATATTTCATCGTGACTTAGTTATGGCTGCATATGCGTGTAAATTTACTAATTTTGACTCCCAAATCAGGATTTCACCAAAGCCAACATAATCCCTCGAAAAGTTGTGTGTGCAGAAAATTTTACTAATGAGCTATGGATAATTCAGACTAGGGGGGTCAACAGGTGAGATAAGATCTACTCAAGTTCATAGATTAATTCAAAGACTCATATCGAGGCACAATAAATATTATTATACTCGGGTTTAGACCCAAATTCACTAATAATATACAGATTAGATTAGGGTTGAATCTCTATCTATCAATATCCATACATATAATATACATTCAATTTGAACCAAAAAAAGATGTTTATATTTTTTTTTAATTTTATTGAATTATTATTTTTCAATTGATCTAACATTCAAATGAACAAATATAAAAAACTTAAGACATCATAACATTATTTTGATTGATAATAATGTTTGCTTGAAAACTTAAAGTGATAAAATTGAATTTTAAAGTTTTACAATATTAAATTAGATTGCTATTAAATATGTAGATTTAATAGTGTCATTAGATTATTTTGTTATTAATAAAGGATAAATTACAACGATCTCCTTCAAAATTTGGCATAATCACGAATACTTTCTTGTTGTTTCAAAAATTGAAAACATCATGAAATTATGTAATCCTTTTATAGAGGTATGGTATTGTCAATTTTGTCCTTACTATATTTCTAAACAAAAATAAAAATTTGCAAAAAATTTGGATGAGTGGACGGAAAAATTTGAAAAATTATAAAAATAAAAATTATCAACTTAGTCCTCAAAATATTTTTAAGAAATAAATAAAATTATAATTTTTAATCCACAAAAATATTTTGATTAGTTCACCGCAAAAAATAGATAAAGATCTAATAAATACCAACAAAATAGGCTAATGATTCGACAATCATTGGAATCAAGTGGGTAATGATAATTTTTTAAACAACAAAGGAGTATTTATAATCATGTCAAACAGATATAATTGAAATTTAATAATTCTAGATTTATTGATAAATTGTGAACAAAATGAAAGATAAAAAGAAGTGAACTTAATTTAATTTAAAATTTATTTAATATTTTTTAACTTACTTTGTCTTAAATAAAAATAGCAAATATCGTCCAACAACATTATAAAGAAAAAAAAAATTGCGTCTAAGCCCCATTCAGACCCAAAAGAATTGAGTCCAAAACAATGGCATTGAATCTAGAAACCCATTGGGATTTGAGGAGTTGGGCAGGATCTAAATATTATTTTGATAGAATGAATCTTTTATAACCTCCCATTGACACCCCTAGTCCAGAATCTAATGGCTCAATTGCAGGTGTTCACAGATTTAAGCACACTTTACATGCCACGATTTAAGTTCAATCAATTCTGAACAAAAAGATGACCATCGGCCATTTTGATTTTATTCTGTATATGTGGTCTTATGCTACCAAACAACAAATCCTCGTTCTGCCTCTCTTCCCCTCTCTTTACAGGGAAGATCCACAAGCTAATTTGCAATGGTCAATCAAATTTCCAAATTTTCTTTGCTGTACCTATTCTGTTGTTCCTCAACATGGCCTTTCCCATACACAGGCGAGACAACCCCAAGAATCACAAAACCAGCCAAAACAACAACCAAAATACCCAACGAATTCACCAGCACCGCCTCCTTTGAGTAGCGCGAAATTATCTTATGTGTTTGAAGAAATGTGGCCTTCTCTAGAAAACCCGTGGCACAGGTGGCTATGGATAGAGCGTAGATATACAGGCCAGAAAATACGTGCCACGGCAACAAGCTAGCTCGACTGTTTCTTGATCCACCAGGATACCAAAATGTCGCAAATCCAAAAGCCCACTGCAGGGTAAGTTATTAAAAATTTGCAAGCTTAAAAATGGTAGAGCTCATGGGAGTTAGATAATTGCAAAGATGACAGTGCTCAATTCGGAGTGGAGGCAACAAAGTACTAAATCAGTTTACCTGAATTCCAAACAAGAAAAGGCAGAGTAAGCCCAGCCATGAGTGGAGGCTATAGAAATTATCAATGCCTCTGTCAACATGAAATTTCCATACAGCCCATAGTCCAATAATACTCAGAG
>NC_026152.1:2871564-2903211 GCF_000512975.1 Sesamum indicum
CAACTTCTTAAAATTCTTCGTTCCTGACACAGTCTTGTATGCTAGCATGGCTGCAAAAATCTATGTGGCGTGTTCAAAACATACTTCTAAAAAGTTCCAGGTAATTGAGGATAAATGATACTTATCATGAGAATAACACATGCCTAATAATATCAACGAACTTCATATCCCACAGGCAAAGTGTTATTGTTGAGTACAGAGTCAACATTACTTTAAAAGAGCGCCAAATTCAGAACATGTATAACTGGATCTCATCTCGATCAAACTTAAACACAAGCCACATTTCCCACATGGATTCAATCTCTACATGCCTCACCATAAACCATTGCTTTACGGGTTAGAACAGATTATGTATACATACAAGCTATCTTGACTCTATCAGCAACTTACGATTGCTGTAATAGAGTTCAATGAATCATGTCATTAGTTTCTCAAGTGCACGTAGGCAATTTGTGCATTCATCACATTCTGGCAAACGAACAGAACAAATTTTAGATGAATCCAACACGGTGGTGAGTCTGGTGGCATCAGATCACAAACAAAATTACAAATGTAAACCAAACAAATATCAATGAGATGTCTGTCAACAGGCTCTTCTCTTTTTATTTTTATTATGCTGAAAGAGATGGGAGGAACAGCAAGTAAATACTCTAATTGTGAATTTACAAGTCTGAAACACATAGATATGATCACAGGACAATTAGAGCTCATTTGTGGCATACATGCTGCTCATACCTTCGCCATTCAGAAGCACAAGGCCAATCACCATCAACACAGGATGAACCTGAAATTCCCATTCAGAAGTCAATTTATTAACAAAAAAACAACATTCTTCTTCCATTCTAATCGTTCATCCATCATCCCCTTAGGAATTAAAAAAAATAGAAAAAAAAAAAAGAAGAGGAAAGAAAGGGAATTTACGTTAAAGATGAGACTTTTGTTCTCGGACACGAGAGCCAACCCGCCTCTGTAGTGCACATTCCATATCAATACCAATGCGGCAACTGCAATACCGATGATTCTCACCACCAGGAAGATCGGGAACCGTACAACCGGCACCGCCATTAGAAGATTCTAGAGAAGTGATGCAACTTGTCAGCTCAATTAAGAAGAATTTTGACGCGATGAAGAGTGAAATAAGGGTTTTGGCATTTGTATTCAGATCTGCGCCAAAAATGGAGTAATGGAGTGACACGGAAGAGCCGGCTGGCAGAGAAAATTGGCTCAGCTTTAAGGCGTAGCCGACTTGTTGACTTCCGAGGTGGGAATCCCGTCGAGCACGGGGATTGTTTGGCAAGAGCGAAATCAAGACAAGTAAAATATACGATGGAAATCATCACCTTTTTTTTCGAACACATGTTCTTTTTCCTCATCATTGAAAACACATAAATTAATGTATTTCAAATTAAAATAGTTTAAGAATAAAATATAATAAAAATATAACTTTACTTTTTTTTTTGAAAGACAGAAAAATATTTTGATTTTGATTAATTATTAAATTTTAAAAAATATAGAGTTTTCATCATATTTTTATAACTTTTCAAAACCGTAAGTAAATTATAAACATTACCGTACACTTATTTGAATAATTGAATCTGAGTTTTGTAAGATTTTTTGAGGTTATGGTTCTTGGCATTATTGTCCTTTTTTATTTCGTGGGATATTAATTATTTTAAATTGGTTATTTTTCTTTATTATTGTTATTTTTTCTTTCTAAAAATGGTTCTTTCGCTATTTTTATCATCTCTTTAACAAAAATCGCTTTCTACCAAAATAAATATTTCGTCAATTTGGTGTATCATTTTTATCATCTCTTTAACAAAAATCGCTTTCTACCAAAATAAATATTTCGTCAATTTGGTGTATCATGCAAATCGATGTCAAGTCTCATTGAGCGCGAGATTTTGTTCAGTGATCTTGTTAACATGAATAATTTAGTTTCTCCTCTTTTATTGACGAAATTATAAATACCTCCGTAGATAAGTTATATTTGAATTGTAATTGCCTGTCAATCCAATATTTTTTGTCAAAAAAATTGAAAAAAACATCCAACCAATCATCCATGGCTATCTGCCTCTTCTGGTGAAGTTTACACTTAAATGGTTCACACACATTCAAGTGGGACTCAAAAAACACAAAGAAGGCATTCATAGAATGTCACAAGACCCTCTCAGAAAAAAAACAAGCGAATGTCACAAGACCCTGTTAAGAAAGTGAGAGCTTCCTCAATAGAAACCTCAATGTATGACATTTTTAAGCCGAAATAGTTATAAACCAAGACAACAACTTCGCGTAAGAAGTTCAAGGGGCTATCACGCCGCAGCCCCAAATGATACAAAACTGTTCTTGCAAAACAAACGGCGGCTCACATAGCAAGTCACATGCAACAATCTGCAACTGCCAAATTAATGAACAATATGTTTCTCTAAACTTGCAGATTGCAAAATATAACTTAAAATTAACTGAAGTGATAGTACATATTGGAGCTCGAAAGTTAGATTAAGTGATTATTAGTTGGAAGTGACCAATCAGATAGATGTAGTCAGATGAGCACTTGAACTGAAATTAAAATTATCGACCTGTCTTGTTTTCCCCAATCAGCATTACAAGTCTCGGAAGGAAGCAATGGCATTCACCTTTTTCCCACTTCTGTGAGCCCTTTTTCGTCTTCTCTCAAGACTTTCACCTTAACCACCATCTCTGAATGGCAGAAATTGGAGTTTTGAGAAATGGAGCATGGCGCTGGATTAGTGGATTTACAGTCTGCCCGATCCTAGCCCATGCACTTTGGTGGTAACTAGCAGTAGCAGGAGCATTGTACATAAGCTTCAGAAGCTGCAAAATAAAACGAATATATAAAAAAAGAAATACAAATGTATGAACTTTTAGTTGTGAAAAAGTTGATGCATTTTAATCAAGTTAACAAAAGTAGCATAGAAGATGCTCCAAAATAATACAAAACCTAAAAAGCAGCCATTACTGTGGTTGGACCATCGCAGCCATCACAGAGTTTCTAGGCCAAAGCTTCACTAAAGGCACCCACACAATCTACAGCAAGCCTCCTTAAAGATGATCATATTGAAAGCTGTGACAATTGTACCAAATAATACCAAGCTATTTGTTAAAACTTGAACCTGAAGGTCAAGCTGATTGACTGTTCCTACCATCGCTATTGGAGAACATATAGATAAGACGTAAAGAATGCAAAATCAAGACCATAACTTCTTGCAATCACCAATTACTCACTTCAGTTGACAAGAACTAAATACAAGTTCTGTAGCCACAAAAAATATCATCACATTCAAGGAAAATATCATATTCAAGTTCCATATAAATATGACTAGTACCTGCCAGTACATAAATGTTTGTATAATGTTGCGCTGAGACCTGCATATAAAAATTGAAATGAAGACATCTTAGCACGTGATGTAATTTTTTATCATTTCCAGATAAAAAGTTAACAGTATAAATACAAATTGTAGCAAAGGGTATCACAAAAGGGAAAAAGCAGAGCTACTGACGAGAACAGAGAAATAATCAGAAGGAATCCAAGTCCAATCTCAGCTTGTGAGGAGAGAATGCTAAGGGTGGTTGTGTTCGACTCTACCCAAACACAAGCCTCTTCCAAGTATTTCCTGTAAAAGTCCACCAAACAAGTCACAAACATGTCAAAGGAACATTGTACCATGCATCAAAAGAGTATCATCTTCATGCAAGTATGGAAGCTACTAAGTCGACAAATTTCATAGCTAGAAACTCCCTCATCCGCATCATGTTAACACAACAATTAGAATACAAAATGCACCTTAGTTTCTGGAATAACAACAATGATTATATCCGCAATTTCATGCTCATGATGAATTCTATAGGTACTCTTTCTCCCATGCATACAACCACACCCAATAATGATAACAAATAATACAGTTCTCTAAGTCCTATCCCACTCAGCGCAAGCATATATCTGACTGATTAAAAAACCTCACAGATCACCAAACTAAAATCATATTTCTGTTTCAACTAGGATATGCATGAGAGAGATGTGGCACCCTGCTAAAAGATTTGCTGGACTATAATTACGAGAAATCCAGGAAAGGGACAATGACTAGGATAGCTGGCATCTTCTCATTCAAGGTTCATGTTAAACGGCACAGCCACCGGAATTTATAGCAAAGGAAAAATTTGAAGCATTTGCAAGGGCAATCACAGGATTTCTTACCTATACAAGGTGGATCTGCTAAAGTTGCGCCTCAGGAACTTTGCGACATGCTCTAGGGCCCGGCACATTATGGGAATTAAAGCAACTGCAAGAATTAAGTAGACAACTTATTTGCATTGAAGAGAAGCACCCACTTCAGCAACATAAAACTGAGAAATTAATCGTTAAGTTCTAGAGTCAGACTGACATTTGAGGCATAGATGCGAACTGACGAAAGTAAGGCAGTAAATTGAGCAGACAAAATCTTTGGCAACTACCACCGACTGGAACCACACTTGAAAAGCCTGCAAATTCCATGCTCTAGGTTTCTGCAGACAACAGAGAGTTGTATCAACAAGTAGAGAAAAAGTGGCTCACAGGAAGAAATTTTGTAATAAAATAGAGTATTACCCCATAGAGTGAATACAAAGAGTACAAAGAAGAACATGCAGTCCCCAAGAAGGAAAGCCGAAATGCCCGATTTGCAAGGTTCTGTGGCACGAGTGGAAAAATTGCAAGAACTGACACAACAAAGACCTGCCAGAAAAGGATATAATAAACATCAAATGTTCATCCTACAACTAGTCTAAATAGTACCACCATAGTTATGAACAAAATCTTCAGCCTAAAAGCAGTTTTAATTGGTTTATTATCCAATGAATTTAACATACCCAAGCATTGACAGAAAATTGAATTGTTTGTTGATCCCAACGCAGTGGCGTAGAATTAGGAGGTGGACTTGTAGATGACCCTGATGTTCTTCTGGAGGACCCTACAAGATTAATATCCATATGTTCAAAGTCAAAGAATAACTAGCTTCTAAATAAAGCATGAAGCTGCCTAATCTCAATGCCAAATTAAAAGAAACATTCACTCTCATCTACTGAAAGCCATGACTTTAGACCTGAACTCGCTTGGCGAGTATTACTGTTAGAAGTAGCAGATGACGATGATGACTGTGGTGGTGGCGCTGATGTTCTTGCTGATTGAGATGAGCTGGTACTAGACATCGGCTCAACAATTAGATCAGGATCCTGAATAGGAGAAAACACATAAAATTTAGCAAAAAATTGTGATATCTCAAGGAGAACCAATTTGTCATTTAAGTCTTCACACAAGACCAGCAACTTCTAGCATCATTTATGTCCCTACTCCACCAACGAGTAAAGAAATTGCACACAAACAAATGTAGCATTTTCTTGCAATCAACCAAAACTAATGAAGACTGTGGTGTATTAGAATCGTCAGGATTTAAGAAGGCATTTAGATCAGAGCCTCATAAAGAATACAATAGGAAACAAAACCCTATATCCTGATATTTCTGAATCAGATGTTAAGTTCATAACATATCAAACAATAAAAAAGCATACAAAATAAATTTGGCATATAGCTGTGCAAGTACCTTATGGACTATATTTACCTTTTAAAATAACAAAGCAAGCAAGCAACATAAACCTTAGTGGATGTAATTGGAAACTAAAACCTTCATAGCCAAAAAACTAAAACTGGCAAGAACCGAAAAGCCCAATAATTTACTCCTAAATAAAAAGTAAACAAGTCCCTCTGAATTCGGACCATTTAAAAATAACAGCAAAATACATATCACATACAATTAACTAGAAATAGAAAGTAACGCAAAGCAAAGCCAGATTGTCATACGATGTAACGTTGGTAGAACTTTTGCTTGAAGTGTTTGACGACGTCGCTGCGAGACGCCATGTGCGGCGGAATTAGCACATTCGACCAGTAATCCGCCCACCGCGGGTCGTTGTCGTAATCATAGGCCGCCGCCGCAATCCGCTTCAACTTCTGCGGATCCTCTCCTCCTCCGCCACTCATCTCTTATCTATCCGTAAACACTTTGCAATCGATTCTTGAAAGAGAAAATGGATAACAGAGTTTCCTCTCGGAGTCTACGCTTCACACTCTTCACTTCGATGAGGAAGAAAATTGAAATCTGAAGAAGATTCTCACTCGTCTTTCTTGTTTCCTCACTTTAGCATAATTTGCTTTCTTTTCTTCTTTTTTTTTTCGTTTAATTAATAATATATTATCGAGGAAATGACTCTCATGTTTTAACCAGGGTGCCACATGAGTCGAGCCGACTCATGATCGAGCGAGCTAGAGCTCAATTGTTTCGCTTGTGAGTTTTTTCTACTTTTTTTTATTTTTTATATATTTTTTTATTTTTAATTTTTATATATTTAATTTTATATTTAATATTTGATCAATTTTATAATTAAAATTGACCATATATTATAATTATTAATTAATATTATATATTTTATTTCGAATAATAATAAATTATGGTACTTTTAATCTTTCTACAAAAATAAATTTAATCAACAACTTAGTAAATTATAATATTTTTTGTAATTAAAATGATTATTTAATATAACATATATAAACTTTATGTTATCTTTTAATATATATATTTGTATTATATTATACTTTTTTTAAATTGAAAAGTAATTCACTTATGATTTTTTATCTATTTTTGAGTTTTATGATGCATACTATGCATTATGCAATCTATTTTATTATTTATAAATTTATATCAAAATTTAGTGATTCCTATGAATTAATCCAAAAATAATGATAATGAAAATAATAGTGATAGTTGAACAATTTTTAATTATTTTAATTATTATTTTATTATATATATATAATGAGATCAAAAAGTTTAATCAACAATTACGATATCTTAAAATTTGGGCACTCGATTCGCACCAAATTTAAATATATTCAAGACCGTGTCTATTAGATCATATCAAACGGTTTGATTTAAAATCACATGGCCTGATTGTACGATACACCAACTTGAATAATTATTCTTATGTTTCAAGTACGAAATCTTGACATCCGTATATTCAATAAGTCTAAAACTTTATCAAATATATTTTTCTGTAATTTTGATCATATCTAACGGTCTGATCTGAATTTTGATGGTCCGATTAACCCATGTTGTTCAACAAGGTAAGATGATATTTACATAATACTAATATTTATAAAATATATAAATTTACTTGAGATTGTGAACATATATTAAGCTCAACTATAAAATATTTTTATGTATTTCAATTGCATTATTTCCGTAATTGATACTTTTTTATAATTTTAAATTGTTCAATATAATTTTTTTTTTGTTCATTTTACTAATTGTATTACTACTAAACTAATCAGTAGTTTATATTTATAATAATAAATTAAAATTTCATACTATATTTTAGTGTATTTATAATATAGTACACATTATACAATTTGTTTTATTACTTATAAATTTATGTAAAAAATTGGTGATTCCCATTATTGAATCTAATAATAATAATATAGTAAGTATTATACACTCTATTTTATTAATTATAAATTTATGTAAAAAAATTGGTGATTCTCATAATTTAATATAATAATAATAATAATGATAATAATAATAATAAACAAAAACAAATCAACTTGAGCTTGAGCTCGGACTCGACAAAAATGATCGAACTCGACTCATTGCCACTCCTAATTTTAACACTTCTCTAGTTTGACTTAAAATCATGGCTTTTGTATTCCCAGTGAGATAAAATTTAGGAATGACAACAAATTTGAGTTAAACTTGAAAGCATTTCAAACTTGCTTCAAACATTAACATCATTTATACAACTCTGAAAAAAAAAAAAAAAAAAAAAAAAAATTTACAAATTATTTATATTTTCTATACTAAAAAAAAGTGTTAACAGCATTATATACAATTTTTACTTTTTGACTTTTAGATTGATTCCTATAAAGTAAATATTTTATTTGGTCTCTTAAATTTTGTTTAAAACCACTTTAATCCCCCAAGTTCATTTCTTGACTTTAACATCCTCAAATTTTAATTTTTGTCTGAATTTGTTCCTTTGATCATTTTTGGACGAAACTGTGACCCGATTTTGACTCTTTGGAGGGTAAAAGGGTCAATAAGTTTGATTTTATCACTTTAATCCCTTAAATTCATAAAATTATCGAATTAATTCATTTTTACACACACAAAAAAAAAAGAATAACTTTTTATATTTTTTTATGTTGATATATATATGTTGTAATTGTCTTATGTCAATAATGAAAACTGTAAACTCTTGTGAACATAATAATTATATAATGTTTAACTCAAAAAGTTGATAGATTATACTTTCTAACTAGATTCATTAGTGGATTTCATCTATATAAAATTCATTTTAAAAGGTTTTCTAAATATATAATCTCATTTTATAGAAAAAGATCTATAAAAGTATCTTAAAATGAATTTTATGTATATTTAAAATCCACAAAATAATCTAATTAAAAGTACATTTCACCATTTTTTTTCTTCAAAATCGTAGCTGTCAATATTTAATAACATTGTTAAAATTTAATTTTATTAGACATATCTTTAACTCCAATGATTAAAGAACTAAATTAGATTTTTTTATTATATTTATAATTATATAAGTTTTATAAATTTATTTATAATTTTGATATTTTCATCACTTTTTAAAATGAAAAAAAAGCCTATTTTATTTTAAATTAAGCAATATATTAATATTATGTTCACAAGAGTTTAAAGTTTTCATTGTTCATAGAAGATAATCACATCATACCATATAAAAATATATAAAAAATGGTTTCTTTATATATAAAAAAAGGACTAATTTGGTTTTTTTGCAAACTTGATAAAAATAAAAGTTAAATTAACCATTTTACCTTCCAAAAGAACAAATTCGGGCCGTATTTTTGTCGAAAAATCGTCAGAGGAACCAAACTGTGATCAAAATTAAAATTTAGAAATACTAAAGTCAATAAATGAATTTGAGAAACTAAAATAGTTTTAAATGAAGACTTAAGAGACTCAATATAGCATTACCCATTTGAACATTGATTCAGACATATAATTATCCTTTAATTTTATTTTAAAATTATAAATGGATCAAGTTGTAGATCTCAAGTATTAATTTTTAAATTTTAACTGGAATATGAGCAAACTCGATTAAGTAATACATATGGCAAGTACAATCCACATTTAAATATTACGAAAAATTTTAATTCGAACCCGACTCGATTAAACTTGAGCCAATTATATGAAAAATGCAATACACTATCGTATGATTAGTGTACAGTTCAGAAAAAATAACCAAAATTTTGATGGGTCGAATCTTGTGTTTAGCAGGTTACTAGTTCAAGAAGATTTCAAAGTAAAAACGAACAATAAAAAATAAGACCATAACTCAATCATCTGCATCTCGTCAGAACTATATTGACATTGCAGCACTCCAGAAACAAAACCTTTGCATACACATGTTGCTACAAAGTCGATTCAAAACATGAAGGATCTGATACAAAGAATCATGACAATTCAATAAACTTGTGGTTAGCTCTAACCGCAAAATTTACATCCAAAAATTGAATAGGAATTTTGCTCAAAGGCATGTGTAGGCAGTCGGAATCAGTACGTGCTGGCCCAAGGCTTGTGAAGGTCGTCCTAGTTGCAGCGTCCCAATGATACAGGAAACCCTTGTACGCACCTTGACTATAAAAATATCGAACAGTATGAATCATGTCATATCAACATAATATAGGCCACTACACTTATCCCACTTTTCAGCATGAATCATGTCGCATATATCTCATTTTCTGATATCTCACATCCGTTGCATATAAGAATACCCAGTGATGCACCAACATGTTCGAACTTACAGCTGAATCCATCAACTGCTCCAGCTGCTCTGAGAATGACTGAAGAAATTTGAGTTGTATTCTTGACTTCCGAATGCCATCCTCTGAAACATTCTGATTTGAGCAGAGTGTTCCCTTGAATCGAAAATCCCGCTTTGGCCAGGTTTCATTCCGTTGTTCAAATCTGCTGACTCCTCCATAGAGTCTAAAGCTCTCACTATCTGGAAACGACAAAAGCACAGAACAGAAACAAATCAAGAATCTGAAAGGTCAGATGCATAACATCATTGCATTAAGAGTGAAACTTAGTTACCTGACTCATCTTTGGCCTCTTGGAAGCTAAATGGCGGACACAAGCTGCAGCGGCTTCAATCATACGGAACATTTCACTTTCCACGAAATTGTTTTCCAGTCGAGGATCCACCAGATCTCTGAAAACTTCTGTCTCTAGTGCTTGAGCGAGCAATGGTCTGGCCTGCACGATGCATGAACAGTTTTAATATGATTAATGCGATGATATGCATACGACATAAATTGAACTTTATGTCCAATTAAGTTCACTGATTTTTGACGTATCTAGAGATCCCAGAGATAAATATCAGCTGTGATGTGAAAGCAACCTCGTTCAGGAAAAATCAACAAATTATAAGAACTCTCAAATTCATGAAGTTTGAACTTCATAGGTGTTCCACTCATGTGTTGGTTGTAGGATTTTGGTGGATGTTGAGGTTTAAGGAAAGTTAAATCAGAAAATAATCAACAAGGCTGACAGAGCTTACCCATTCAACCAGGCTTTCGTCACCCAAGGGTTGAGATGAGTCGACAGGCTTACGACCAGTAATAAGCTCCAAAAGCACAACACCAAATGAAAAAACATCTGATTTCTCCGTTAGTTTACCAGTTGATGCATACTCTGGAGCCAAGTACCTGCAATCCATCACCTTCTTCATCATAACAAGCATTCAACAAATTGGACCACTAGACATTAAGCAATGCAAAAATATGCCCTGTAGTGCAATATTCCTATTTCGTGTGATTAACTTAGTCCAATCTAGAGCAAACCATATCACAATATCTCCAATGTGGCTTTCACAATGAAGTGGTGACCTACCCGAAGGTTCCCATTACACGGGTTGACACGTGGGTATGTAAATCCAATTCCAAGGCTAGCTTTGCAAGGCCAAAATCTGCAACCTGTGGAGAAGCAGCACTAAAACAGTTAATGGGCGAATGACAGAATTATGTTGGCTGGATAAACCATGCTATATGAGTGGCTTGAGATGTTAAGTTACTATAAGCAAATTTAGGGCATATCAGAAAATTTTATCTGCATAGTGTCGAAAGATCAGCATACCCGCGCTTCAAAGTTGTTATCCAAGAGAATGTTTGTTGATTTGATATCTCTGTGAATGATACGGGGTTGACCTAATAAACACATGACCGAAAATTTTAAGAGATTCTCATAAGAGTCACCAGAAAATGGCATGATAAGAACCTGCAACAGATTGTTGGGACAATCAACCCTTTGAGTCGGGAACAGTTGTTGAGTATGTTGTTTGTATAATCATTGGCTTCTAAAAGACTCTCACTTATAAGGGCTTATAACACATTATAAAATATGCTTTTGTGGTTATTCTAGTGTATATTCGTACAGCAATGTATAAATCAAACTTTAGGATTTCCAAGCAGAGAGTTTGAAACCACAGATTAAAAGACAATCATTAGAATTCCAAAAATGATGGCTAGAGCTTACAGTCTTCATGAAGATATGATAGGCCACGTGCTGCACCAGCTGCAACTTTAACTCGATTAGCCCAATCCATTACAGGCTTGCCTTTACCTGCACATGCCATTAACTCAAGAACTAAGGCCGTGATCATATTGTTTAGCGTAATACATAATTTGAACACATATTTCAGGCAGGAACAGTTGATCAACTTTCTCCTTTGTCTATTGCAATATCAAAGATCAAATGACAGTATTCCATTCTAGTGAATGCAGTAATTTGCAAAGAAGCAACTATATTTAGTCTTACCATGGAGGTGGTAGTGCAGGGTGTTGTTTGGCACATAATCATAAACAAGCAATCTTTGGTTCTCAGAGATGCAGTAACCCACAAGTGATACCAAATGCCTATGGTGTATTCTGCTGATGATCTCAACTTCTGCTCTGAATTCACGCTCTCCTTGTCCACCACCAGCCTTCAACTGTTTAACAGCAACTTGTCTTCCGTCGCCCAGAACTCCCTTGTAAACACAACCAAATCCACCTTCACCAAGAAGATTATTTGCTGAAAATCCATTTGTAGCCCCAGAAAGCTCTTC
Source organism: Sesamum indicum (assembly GCF_000512975.1). Taxonomy (NCBI): domain Eukaryota; kingdom Viridiplantae; phylum Streptophyta; class Magnoliopsida; order Lamiales; family Pedaliaceae; genus Sesamum; species Sesamum indicum. The sequence goes on from NC_026152.1 coordinate 2,883,760, forward strand.
ATATGTGAACCATGACCTTGAAGTGCCTATACCACCATCCGGTGAGTACATGAAATTGTTTGGTGAAGCACTTCCAGCTAGATGAGCTGAATTCTGGGGTCTTAGGAATGACGAATCTGGAAATAACAGAAGAGTGCAAAAGAGTTTATTATTACACTCATTTTAAAAAGAGTCAATCATAATAGTTGCTTTATGAGATACCCCGCATCTTTTGGATGTATTATGCTGCATTTGACAGTTGCAGGTGCACGAGAAATGAAAAGAACATAGATTCATGGATGAGTCTATGGACGCCTTTGCTTAATACATTGAACGGTTAAAAGTGGAATACGTGAATAACATGGAGCAATGTAATATGTAGTTAGCTCTCACTGACTTGGTAAGCTTTGATCTCAACATTGAAAGTTATAGATGCATAATTTCTCCAGACAGTGGATGGAAGAAAATACTACCCATCACTAACAATAAAATATTATCAGAAGGGAAACATAGTGAACTAGTACCTGAATTTTGAGAGGATGCAAAAGGGGAGGGCACTGCATAATTGAGACTAAACCCATTCTTTGTTTTCTTTCTTCTATGGGTAAACCACACAGCCAGAACCACAAGTGTCAACGCCAAGAATCCCACAATGCTGCCTACTGCAGCAGCACCTCCAGCTCTTAGACCATCAGAATTCCTTGATGCATTTGCAGTTATATTTGGACCAGATTCAGTTGATCTTGCAGTAGGTTTCTCCGTCGGGAAAGAGGGAAGAGGTGGTGCTGGCGTGTTTCCATTGAACGACGAATTATTCAGGGGAGGGGAAGGAGATATAGGAGGTGGCGAGGATGATGAAGGAACGGAAGGAGGAGGATATGCAGTGTAAGCTGGAGGAGGACTGCTAGGTTGGCTACCAGTTGGAGGGGGTGGCAATGGGGGCGGTAGCAATGGAGGTGGTGGAGGAGAATGCTTTGGTGGATGTACGACGGGTGGAGGTGGAGGAGTAGCAGTAGGAGGCGAAGAGTTTGTTGCTGGAGGTGGAGGAGAGGGCGGAATGGCTGGAGGGGAGGGTGGTGGTGCTGCAGGAGGAGCAGGTGATTCTTTAGGTGGAGAAGCCCCTGAAGGTGGGGGAGGAGACAATGTTGGTGGAGGAGGTGAATTGGTAGACGGAGGAGGGGTGGTGGGAGGGGATGGCGGTGGCGATAGTGGAGGAGATGGCGGTGGCGACACTGGAGGAGATGGTGGTGGCGACACTGGAGGAGATGGTGGGGGCAATGGAGGTGGTGAAGAAGGCAGTGGAAGTGGTAAATTCAACAATGGCGGTGGTGGTGATGGTGGAGGGGCAGAAGCAACAGGAGGCGGACTGGAGGAACTAGATGAAGGAGGTACTGCATCAGTTGCCTTATTAGGATTGGATCCCGAAGGAGAGGTAGAATTTGCAGAAGAAGCTGGTGGGACTGCATTAGGAGAAGAATTGGGAGAAGGTGACTTTGAAGCCATCTTCCCCAAAAAACAGTTCCCTTTATCAAGAATGCTGTTCCCAAATTCAAGACCGCAACATCTCCATTAAAATGCAGCTCAATCTACTCAATTTCCAACCTTTACTTTTCAAGAATATCAAGAGAACACCTTCAGCAAAAAGTTATCCAGAAACCCAAAAGATTAAAACCATACAAATCCCTCCATACAAACAAACAATCAAATTGAGACAAAAAAAAAAAAAATCAAATGCAAACAATCCCAGATCAAGAATTCAAGAAATGGAGTTCAAAAAGAACAATCTAAAAATCAGCATTCCCAACAAATTCAAGACAGATATCTATAGAGCCAAGAATCCGCAATCAAGAACAAACCCAAAACTTTGAAGCCAAATGCAGTGTTATTGAATCATCAGCAACAGGAAAAAGAGACAACGAAACCACAGTGCTAAAAAATTGACAGAAAGTCTCACCTTTCAAGAACAGGTCGAAATCTTGAAATTCCCGAAAAAGAAAAATCCCCAAGGAAACTTCTTCCCCTGAAGATATGGTGCAGCATATGAACAGAACACCGAAGAAATGTAGAATTAAACGTGGGTGCGACTTTCTGACAGTCCCTAATACTTCGTCAGAAACCGAAATGGAGAGAGAAATATTAAGAAAATTTGTCAGACAACATGCTCTGAGCAAACGCATGACTGCTAAGAACCTAGCTGTTTCAGTCAAAGAAAATTATTTAAGAAATCTACCGTATTTCTGAAGAGTAATCTGATGTTAAAATCTATTAATGGGAAGGTTAATGTGGGATTATACTAATCATGGCGATCGATGGGAGAAAGGTTTATGAAGAAGCAAAGTCAAACGGTGGGCATGTTCACTTGGCTTTGGCGTAGGTTTTTGGCTTTTTGTGTTTTACTACACAATCATTGACACTTTCTTGAAATTTGTTTTTCTGCTTTTATAAGAGATCCATTGTGGGTTTTGTCTAATTCTTGGTTGGAATATTTTTCAGAGTGACCGTTACTCAAGTTAAATGGCACGCGTAATGATCTTGTGTTATTACAATCCCTTGAAATTATTATTAATAATAGTGATAATTACACTTTTCTAGAAGTTTGTTGTAATTACACATAAATTTTCTATTGTTTAGAAAATTACATCTAAACCCTTTGAGATTTGCTTCCATCTAACAAATAAGTTCTTTCGTTAATTAAAATTCACTAAATTTGCCGATATTAACAAAAGAGCTGAATGAATATTGTATTTATACTCAATTGACTGATTATCGACTTATTGCTGGTTTAATAATTTTTCTCGAACTAAACTACTCTTATAATGACAAAGATATATCTCATCACATGCACTAACGCGCGAAGATATATGTAGATAATTTAATCATAAAAAGATTTATTCGACCTGCAATAAGTTAGTAATAAGTCAATCAGGAGTTAATATAGATTTTTTTCTGATTTTTTTGTTAATATCAGCAATTTCGGTGAATTTTGACTAACGGACAGACTTATTTGTCAAACGAAAGCAAACTCCATAAATGCTAAATATAGTTTTTTTAACTTCAAGGGATCTACGTGTGATTACACTAAACTTTAGAAAAGGAGAGTATAGTTATCGCTTAATAATATTAATATCATTGTTATCATGTGTGCTGTCCCGGTATCACATTGAATTTTAATGATGAAGCATAAACAATAAAATTTGGCAAAATAATTGAAGAACTCGTCCTTTGAAAATTCAGTATTGGTAACAATGATATATTCTTTAATAAATTCTCATAACAAAATTTAAATGTACTTACAAGAAAAAATCCTAACTTGAAGTGATTTTTTTTAAGAAGTAACTTGAAGTGATTAATATGCCTATGATACTTACTTTAGTGTGATAAAAAAAACTGGGATAAGAAAGAGTATTGAACCAATACATTGTTTATTTCATATGATAATTTTAAATTGTTGGGTATTTATCCTTTAGCGGAAGCTTTGAAATAATTTATTCAACTATTACAGATTTGGAATATAAAACTCCTCAAAGATACAACAATAATAATTACAAAAATAATAAGAAAAGCGGTTAAAGAATATCGACTCAGGGAGCCAAAGATCCGAGGTGGTCGCACGGCCACAGGAAGGCCGGCAACCTACGCACTCATGGTTGCTCCTTTCTCACTAAGAGTAACACCACTCGTTCACTAAGAACTTAGGCACAAAGCCAACAACAAAGATTTCCACAAAGATATTCAAGAACACAAATGATTTGCTCTAGTATTTTTTCTGTTCTTTTTCCACAAAAGAAGATGAGGTAATTTATACCGGTAGAAGGGACGAGAGAGAGGTGAGGAAGGCAGTGGAGAAGATTCCCAACACCCTTGGGAAACCTCCATTAAAGATTCAAAGGAGGAGGAGAAACCAAGGATGCGGATGACAAAGAAAGAGGAAGAAAACGATTGCTGCCAAGTGAGGAGAAGAAATGGGGGTTAAGATCTAACCGGGTTGGGTTATGGGCATGGGTTGGACCGGGTTGTGGGCTTAGTGATCAAAAGAGCCCTCCAGCGAGTGCATTGAGCTTTCCAAATAATTGGTCATGGGCCACAAATATTTACATAAGTGATTAATGCAAAATACACAAATTGTAAAAGAAATTATTCTTAATTTGCCCACTTGAAATCATTGTGGCTTGCTTGGTTGCTGCAACATTCAGACATGAGTTGTTTTTATGTGATTTCAAGCAAGGCTCATTATTTGGATAAATGAAGGATAGTCTAATTCCAGCCCTGGGATAGGCCATGTTTACTAGGAATCAATTACATTTAGTGGCTTATTTACTAGCATTTAGCCGGTGATATGTTGGGCTAGCCCGGTTCTGGCTTTAATTTAGGATTGGACATGCCTTTCGTTATTGTCCTCAAGTTGTGTTTACCAATTCCCCTTTTTGAGCTTTAAAATTACCCAATTACAAAGCAGTATGTTGTGTGCAAAGAATGCACCTACAAAGCAGTGTGTTGGAAAGGGAAGGTAGAATAATTAAATGTGTTGGGATGACATCACAATTTGATTTTTTGTCTTTTCTTTGGGCACAAGTGTGATTAGACAAAATAATTATGAGACTTGTCCTAACCTAGTAAACAAGGTATTTTAACTTGTCCTAGGAAAAAGGCATTTACTAAATGAATTATATATTAAAATAGTCATTTCTTATTTAATTGTCAATCTAATTACAAATTAATATTAAGGTCTTTATCCTATCACGTATAGTAAATATGGTACAAATATGCAGGACAACCTATTTTATCAAAAGTTAAAGTGTCGCAATGTAAATGACTGATTAGATTGAACTATCAATCTAATCAAGATTAACATGTTCCAGTAAACAAACGCAAACTCTATTGATATTCAGATGATGCAATTTATGTGGGGGAGTAGGGATCCACTCTGCATGAAGGAGTGTGGATTAAATGGGATAAAATATCAAATTTTCAAATAAAATAGAATATTGGACTCATATTTTATACTCCTTTCAAAAGAATTTATGAATAAAATTTATTACAACCTTACGTATTTCATAAAAATTGAGCTTGTAAATTGTAATAGTGTTCCCCTCCTCTTCCACTTTTCTTCTAATCTTGACTCAAAGTAGTTGTATCTGAGGTGATGGGCAATCATACATTAAACAAGAAAATAGTCTATCAACCAAAACTCACAATAAACAAAATAAGTACATCATAGTATCAATAAAGTTACCTACTCTGTCTCCTTCCCCAATTAGGGAGATGTAATAAAAACATCATTTCCAACAATGAAAAAATGCAACTGCACTATAATCTCTCAGACACAACTCCAAAAGAATAGATATCAAAAGAAATAGTAATAAAGAGACTTCACCAATTTACTGCAGTTTCTGTCGTTCCTCGTGCCATCTCCGGGCCTCCATCTTCATCGTGTGGAGCAAAAGATCCGCCCAAGAATCAATCGGGCCCGGCAAGCACCAATGCACGCAGTCATTATACAAAGTCACATTCTCATTGGGCCAGTGTCCGTATCTACTCGGGTGCCCGTCGGGCCTCAACAGCATTGCTTGGGTCGTATCCAGCAATCTCAACCTCTTCTTCCCTTCCTTCTCCGCAGCCCTAAATTCCTCCAATTGGGTCATGTACATATCCAGATTCTGACCCTCCAAGATCGTCTCGTTGCTCCAGAACGGCTTCTGCCTCACGCAATTCCCGCCGGCGTTCCACGGCCCATTCTCGAAGTGCGATGGCGCGAAGGTCCGGAGAAAGACCACGCCCTTGAAATTCTCCCGTTCGTTGATGGCTTTAAACGCCGTCCGGAACACGCGGCGGTAGCCGTACACGGCCGTTCTCATAGTAGACGGCGGTGCGGGTGAGCCAGTGGCCGGCGTTGATGATGACATAGTCGAATTCGTCGATTTGGGTGGTCCATGAGTCGTCGTACTCGTCGAGGTAGAGGTTGAAGAGGCCGGTGTGGGTCGGGCCGTCGGAGTCTCGCTCGTTGGATCGGACCAGGAATGGGCTCCAGAAGTAGGCGAGGGTAAAGTTGTAATTTACGTATTTCCAGCGTTTGAAATGTTCGTCGGTCGTCGGGGAGACGTCGATTGGGTATTCCACCTGAAAGTGCAACGATATAACATTTAATTAAAAAAGAAAAAAGAAAAAAACTCATTCCCACTTGAAAATGTATGTATACGTGGAATAAAATTTAACAAATTTTGGAATTTCATGAATTAAATTTTTGTTCTGCGAATTTATGGCACTTAATACTTTGTCATAAAATTAATACATAATTCAAAAAACTTATAAATCATTTTAAAGTGTATTAATTTTTTTAATAATTATTTTAAGAAATAATTATATTTTTCTATTCTGAAATTTGGTGTGAATACATTTAAACACTTTTGTGGATTAAAAAATTACATAATACTCCTTAAATTTGCTTTCGTATAACAAATGAGTCATTTTATTTGTCAAATTTTTTTAAATTTGCTGATATTAATAAAAAATAAAAAATAAAAATCTATGTTTACCTCCGATGGACTTACTACTAATTTATATTAGGTCAAATAAATCTTTTTATGATCAAATTACCCTCATACATCTTCACACGTTGATGCATGTGAGTAAGTATATTTTTCCGGTTACAAGAATAATTTAGACAAAAAAGTTTGTTTGACCTGCAATAAATCAGCAATAATTCAATCGAGGGTAAATATCAATTTTCATTCTATTTTTTTTGCTAATACCAGCAAATTCAGTGGGTTTTGATTGACGAATGGATCTATTTGTTAGACAAAAACTAACCCTAAAGATATTACATATAATTTTTTAAATCACAAAAAATTTACGTATAATTATATCAAATTTCTAAAAAGAGAAGAATGTAATTATTCTCTATTTTAAAAAGTATTACACTATTGCATTAAAAAACACCAACGACATGAAAAATAAACAGCACGAGAGGGAGAATTCACCAATGACACATTTAATGCAATGTAATTTCATTAAATACACATAAAAAAACCCAAGGTAAAAATAGGTTTAAGTGATTATCTAAAAATAAATATTTCAGTAAATAATTTGATTAATAATATTAATAGGTACGTAATATATAAGAGCAGCAATTTGCAGACAAATTAAGGCACGCGCAACCACATGCCTGCCATGTTCCGCTTTTGCTAAACCATTCAAAATTAGAATCCCATGTAATACTATTTATTACAAACACACACATAATATATATTGCATTATGAATGTACTACTATACATAACATACATTATGTATATATAAATGGGGTATATATAATGGAGAAGACAAAAAAGAATCTGTAAGATTGGTGTCAGCCTGTCAGGGGAGGAGGCATGCATGTCGTTTTCAGACATATATTGAATTGAATTAGGGTCAGCAGCAGGGGGTATGACGCAGTGTGCATTGCACCACAAAACACCAAACTTAATTGGGATAATCATAAACTAAAGAGAGTGCATATGCGGTCCGACGGTGGGGGTGGGGGTGGTTTAACATTTAGCTTACCACACAACACAACAAATCTCCATCATTTCTAGATCTACATCACGAGTTTCCAAGATTGGATTCCCTCCCTCCCACCCACCCTTGTCATTTTCATCTGATTACTACTTATTTTAATCTAAATATCATATTCTATTTTTTTAGAAAAACATTATTCTGTATCAACATACTCATAATTCAGATTAATAATATATTACATTAGTATTTGAATTTAAATGTATATTAAAAATTCTATGAATTGCGTATTATTGAAAAAGAAATAACTCATGCCATAGAAAAAGTTATATTTCATACTATGCAGGATTAATGGTGTTTTCTAGGACATTCTTGTCCAAATATATTTTTGTGAAATTTGTATTAATTATGATGTAATTAAACAATACAATTATGTTTATTATGCAATTAATGTTATTCTACTGGGTTTTACGACTATAATTTTCCTTTACTGTTGCCCATGTGATTGGTTGCAGACGGCTTACATACATCTGCCTATCTTAGCTAAACCATCATTTTATAAATTTAATGTATGAGATTAATTAATTAATTACTACGAATTTTGGCTTTAATGTAATTATAACTCAGAACTACATATATTCTTTCTCCCTTCTTAAAATTATTCAAATCCTCCTTTAAATTTATAAAATTTACAAATTGCCCCAATCTATTTGGACTTATTTTAAATATCTAGAAACTTGCTGGCATGAAGATTAATATTTTAGTCAAACATATATCAAATCTCATGGAAATATAATTATCGAATTTCTTTTTTAATACGAATCAGTATTCAATTTATTGAAATATTTATGTAATTATTTAATTACTATTTTCTAATATATATATATATATATATATTCGTATATGCATATGAGTGTGTGTGTGTGTGTGTTTGCAAGTTACCCTGGATAAGAGGCAAATCATGGACTGCATCTGGTTCCTCCCCACCGAATCCCCGACAAAGGCCAAGGACTTATCCCGGACTATATCCAAGAACTGAAACGGGTTGAATACCCGCAACTCGCACCCGTCGGGCTTCCACCTCCACTTCATGAACCCCGTATCCGGCCTACCGTACTTCATGCAGTTCTGGTGCTCATGGATAGCCCAACACGTCCTGTTCGTGTAATACGGAGCATCCGGGTTCGGCACCCATTCCCCTGTGAAGATGTCGCATTTTTCCTCCTCATCCTCGCTCATTTTAATATCCTCCACCGGCGTGTGGGGCGGCGAAGGGGAAATCAACGGTGGGGGGTGGTTGTTGTATGGAGGAGGAGGGTTTTGAACCGGATGATTATTTAGGCGGGTGCACGCGAGTAGGATCAGCGATGTGATTGTTAGTGTCGTAATGATTCTCTTGGTGTTTTTCTGAAGAAGAAAGCGGGTTTTTCTCAAGGGAATAAGATCCATGGTTTCGGAGCTCCGAGATGAGGAGTGGAAAAGGGTTCTGCGCAGGAAAAGAGAAGGTCTATATATATTCATTTGCACTATCAATATTCTATTATGAATTGCTGTTGTATATATATGTCTTATCCAGCACTTTATACATATGTCTAATAAATCACTACAAAAATAATTGGGTTTATAACGTATTTTTTTGTAACGGTCTTTGTAACAACTTTAGAATGAAAAATAATTAAGAGAATTATTTTAATAATACAAGGAAAAGAATTACAATAATGGTGTGGTTTGAAAATCGTAGAAAAATAGAAAGCGGTGTTGCCATTTTTATAAAAAAAATAAAAATAAATTCCACGGCATTGCAGTATAAGATCGTGGTGCTGAGTGTGATAATTAAAAAAAATTGGACAAAATCGCAATCTTTTTAGTCCAAAATTAAAAAAAAAATTCTTGATCAAAGCAACTTGCATTTGCAGGCTACAATCGATAGGCGGGGACGTCATGGGGTTGATTGGGGAGCATTTCACTCGAACTATATTGCACAATAGAACGATGTGCAATTAATGGTGGTTGGACCTGTTATTGTTGGCGGTCGTAATACCGTTGCTGACTATATAAACTAGTATCACTAAATAATTCGGATTCAAAAATTTCATAATATAGTGCCAACGAACACCCTCGGATATCGACCCACTGACACACGTGATTGGGAATATGTGGTAACTGGCATACCATGCGCTACTTGGGGCATGCGTTTACCACATTTGGAGGGAACGCAATATGAGACAGTTCGAGCACACTTCGAGGTCGCCGGCTACGTTAGCTAGCTTAATCATAGAGGACGTCAGACTACAGATTCTTAGCAAAAATCTTCCTAGCTCTGTTAATTCTAGTGCACTTTATAGATTATGGTGTATCCCTTGGTCTGTCAAGGGATAACATACCATACGAGCACTGTTGTATTATACCTCCTTTTATTTATAAAAATTTCTTTTCCCCCACCCCCCCCCCCCCCCCCCCCAAAAAAAAAAAGAATATGTGGTAAGTACTTTGTATGTATTTTTTTTAGTCAATAATTTTAGGAACACACAATGTTTAATTGAATACAATATTTTTTACCAGTATAACAGAATGGAGAAACTTGTGCTAGATTGTGACAATTCTGAATATGTAACCAGTCATTGAGGAAAAATCGGAACGAATCCGTGCAATTGGACGTGAACTTATGAACTTTTTCAGTGCACGATATCCAAGTGTTAGGGTCAATCCGGCCAAAACAGCTCATGCCAGTGAAGAAGTCGGTCCATCAAATGTTTACACAGAGGCTGGTCTATCAAATGTTTACGCAGAGGTTGTTCATCAAATTTTTACACTCCTGATGCTCCATCAAATGTTTATAATCCGACAAATCCATCTGGTAACACTTCATACATGCCGTTTGTCACGGACGACTATGCACATACTATTACTCCGAAAGTCCAAAGACATTATAGGATATCACTAGTGCCATTTGAAGGCGCCGATTTGAACACGCCCGTGGATTAAAAAGAGGATAATCCCCCCGACAAAACAGACGATGTCCACGTTGTGGCATTGGGGGATATTACTAGTGTTGTGTAATGATACAGGGACAAAATTATTACATACACATTATCTGTAATACGCAATATTATTATATTATTTAATTGGTATGCTTACATCACCATCATCATCATGATTATTATCAATCTAGCTCTCTACTTCAACCTCATATGATTCTGAGTCCATTTACTCATTGTTTAAGATTCTATCAGCTTCAGGCTGGGATTGTATCTAGATGGACCTATATATAAAGATGGACATGCACAATCTGATGGAACTGCATATGATAATGGACCTGCATAATCAGATGGACTTGCATATGCAGATGGACTTGCATAATCTTCATTAATCCCAAACCTCCCAATTTCTTGAGTTACTACTAGCAAACTCCACAAATATTGGGTTACCATAAACATATACGTTCCCCACTCAACAACAGTCGGGTCATCTGATACAGTATTTTGAAGAACTTTATCTGTTTCGACAAAAATATCAATAGGTTAAAAAAAACTGCATATCCTGGTCCTTCTTAATTGCCAACACTGTCTCCCTCCTTTGTCCAAAATTAAATATTATGTATTTAAAAAATATATGCAACTTAAATCATTCATATCAAATCAAAATATTCCATACAAAATTAATTCTAACTCAACAAATGTAGTACTACGATAAATTTACATAAATCCGATCGAAAGACGATCATAACTTACAAAATCATTTGAATTAATCTGTTAACCTCCAAAATATATAACAATATCTATAATATTTTACTCCGCCGTATCTCCACATCAAAATACACATCAAAGTTTCAATACTCAATAATATTATAATAAGAATATTCAAATGAACAAATAATTTAAAAATTTAACAAACAACTTATTATAAGCATTTTTAATCGTAAATCTTCAGCTTGTTATAACAATAACACAAATAAGAAAGTAAAGAAATTGGAGAAGAATGCGTTTATTAGGGGCACAAGGTAGAGATGGCTTGAGTGTTATTGCTGAAACACAAATTCAATGAGAATGTGAGAATGAAATTCGGATTTTATAAGCAAAAAAACCATGATAAAAAATCGTGGTGCTTCAGTACAAAAATAAATGTTGTACTTAAAATTATTGTCTGGAGCACCGCTGCTACTCATAAAAGTAGCCTGCAAAGTGCAGGCTGCTTTAGACCGATACTACTAAGATCGTGGTGCCAAGGATTAATTTTTTTTTTATTTGTAAACTTGCACCATGATCTAACATTGCGGTGCCATGATTTTTTTTTTTTTTATTATTATAAAAAATGGTGGCACCGGTGATTTTTAATCGCGGTGCTGCCTATTTCTTCAACATTCTAAAAACCACACACCACTTTTGTAATTTTTTTTCTTGTATTATTAAAATAATTTTCCCAAAACAATTGATGATGTCATGTTCTTTTATCAGAAAAATTTTATATGTTTGGAATGACAAAATAATTACAAACACTATTCATAAACAGTTGTATTCGTAAATTCGTTTAAAAAATTTGATCGTTACATTTTAGAACGACTTTTGGAATTGTTACTAAAATTTGGAACGACTTTTTTTTTTTGGTGAAAGCTCACCGTTCCAAACACCTTTCTAAATATATAATTCACATTGGCCGTTACAAACACCGGTACAAAATCTTTACTGTAACAAAGATTTTGGAATGACCACTGAAAAAAAAAAGAATTTTCGTACCACTAATTGAATATAAAGCCGTTACAAAATGTAATACACTTGTTAGGTCCACACAAGCCGTTCCAATAGCAGTTCCAATTATCTAATACTCTGAGAAATATTTAAATATAATACTTGATGAATAAATTTTATTTTTTGAAAAAGATAAAAATTAATATTTAAAACAGCCAAAAAGTTAAAAAATATGCGACAATGGCCGCTCCAAAATTTACAATATTTTGCTGGAGAAACTAGTTGGGTTAATTGTTATTTGTTGTTAATTGTTAATATGAATGTTGTTTAGTGTAAGTTATTTTTACAATATTTTGATGATAAAAACTGTTTTTATAATATTTTGATGATGAAGATGATATAATTTGTTGAGTTTCTTTATTGGATTTAATTTTATGTAATTTCTGAAAATATGTATAATTTGTATAATTTTTATGTAATTTGTGTAATTTTATGAATATGTGCAATTTGTGTAAATTTTATGAATATGTGTAAGTTGTGTTATTTTATGTAATTTGTGTTCATTTAAGTAAATATGTGTAATTTCTAAAAGAATTTATTTTATAAAGTTATTTTTCTGAAAATTTTGAATTTTTTCTGAAAATATTTCTGTAATGTTTTCAGTAATTTTTGAAAATATATATATATGTATTTTCTGAAATTTATTTTAGTTTTTCTGTAATCTTTTGAATATTAGAAAAATTTGGGATTTAATTTTATGTAATTTTTGAAAATATGTGTAGTTTGTGTAATTTTTTGTAATTTGTGTTAATTTATGAATATGTGTAAGTTGTGTTATTTTATGTAATTTGTGTTCATTTAAGTAAATATGTGTAATTTCTAAAAGAATTTCTGAAAATTTTATAAAGTTATTTTTCTGAAAATTTTGAATTTTTTCTGAAAATATTTCTGTAATGTTTTCAGTAATTTTTGAAAATATATATATGTATTTTCTGAAATTTATTTTAGTTTTTATGTAATCTTTTGAATATTAGAAAATTTTGGGATTTAATTTTATGTAATTTTTGAAAATATGTGTAGTTTGTGTAATTTTTTGTAATTTGTGTTAATTTATGAATATGTGTAATTTAATGTAATTTCTGTTAATTTAAGAAAATATGTGTAATTTTTGAAATTTTTTTCATTAATTTGTGTAATTTTATGTAATTTGTGTTAATTTATAATAATATTCTTTAATATATTAGCAAAAATATATTTTGTACATAATATAACCATACATATATGTGTTACAAATATCGTTCCAATAATAATTAAATTTAATTTAATTTGGCGTTCCAAAAATAGGTCCAAATATATTTTTTGCAATTGACTACTATTGTAACTGTCTCTCATAACCGTTAATACAGCCATTACAAATTTCCCTTTCTATGAACTAGTAAAGGGTGTTGGGGGGCATACTTTCATTCTCAAAGCAAGAAGGAGTCTTTATTTCTTTTTTTCTTTCCTATTTTTCCATTTCACTTTTATTGTTTGTTTAGCTTTGTAACAATGTGATTAATCGAAACGGAAAAACAATATGATGATCCTTCATTAGATGATTGTCCTAGGAAGATGCAAGGTAAGAAAAAAACAAGCAAAAGGATGATAAATAAAGGAATTTTTATGGGTTCGGAGTTCTTTCATTCGGTATGGATAAAAGAACTTCCTATATATGTTATATTATTCAAGTCTCAATAACAAATTTATTTGATAGATCAGATATTGTTAATTATTCATGATATGAATCCGATTTAAAATTCTCGAGAGATAATTCATTCATTCAATTTACAGATTAGGTTATAGTTAAACTTCCTAGTTATAGAGGCTTATAATAGTAAAAAAGGAAAAAAGAGTATTGTATATCATAAGAAATTTTGTTCATGAAGTTACTGCTTAAAATTTGAAGGATCGATGTTTTGAATTTTAAATATTTAGCTCAAAATTATGCATTATTTTAGATCAACCTTTTTCCTGTCCAAATTTCAGATAATAGATTTAAAATTCTTTGTGGCTTGGAGAAAATAAAATTTAAAAATTCTTAATGTTATATTTCACAATCATAGATTTAAAAGATGTGTTTGGATGTTGGGTTTATTAGCTCATACATATCAACTTCTCACATGCTTACCTATCCATAGCCATGTGGGTAAGCCCCCGATCCACCATCCTTTGCTCATCGCTTTGTTTCTTTCTTATCTATTTAATAACTATATAGTATATTTGTTATATTTATAATGTAATTTAATTCCAAAATGAATTTATGAAATTTATAAAAATGTTAATAGTGACAATTACATATGTAATATGATTAAATTTAAAAATAAATTTAACAATCCCAACACTTTTATAAGAACCTAATATATAATTTTTCAATCTTATAATTAAATAGCTTATCATTGAGTAGTTGCAGTGTGTGTATAATTAAGTGCGTGGTTCAAACAGATTCAAAAAATTAAGGGTAAATTACAACGATCTCCCTTGAGTTTGATATAATTGTGAATACTCTTTTGTTGTTTGATGACAAATTAACAATACCCTTTGATTTTAATTGCCGTTTAACAATTAACTCAATCCGTTATATTTTCGTTCATTTTTATGATGAACTGACCAAAATGTCATTATATATGAATTAAAAATTATAATTTTATATATTTTTTTTAAAAAATATTTTTTATGAACTAAGTGGATAATTATTTTATAATTTTTAAAATTTTTTCATCCATCCCGTTTGATTTTTCTATAAGTTTTTAATTTTTTTTTTAAAAATTAAAAGATACAGTAAGGGTAAAATTGACAATTTCATACCTCCATCGAAGGATTATATAATTTCATCAAATATTAGGGGGTATTTATAATTTTTTAAACAATAAAAGATATTGATAATTATTTTAAATGTCGGAAGAGGTTACTGTAATTTACCCAAAAATTAAAATAACAATAAAATTAAGGCTTTATATTATAGACACCAATTGTAACAGATGGATGACATCAATAATAAAATAAGTTACATCCAAATGACAATGTATAAACATTCTTATCCGACACCTCAATGATTTGAATTTCAAAATTTCTAATCCAAGATTTAGAGTTTGAATGCATATGTTTGTTAAAGAAAACTATACGTACATCTAAAAATATTAGCATTTTCAATATAAATATTCATAGGGTAAATTATATTTTGTTATTTTAATAATACGCGTTTTTACACTTTGGTATTTAAACTTTTTTTATTGTTTTATCAAACTTACCATTTCAATTTTATAAAATTTGTCATATATGATCATTTTTTTTATCGAAAAAACATCACTTGTTGTGCATACATGGAAAAAATATCACATCATATATAAATATCACATGTGCATTGCATATGATATGTTTTCGATAAAAAAATTGATGAAAAAACAGTTATAAATAGTGTAAAATTTTATAAAGTTGAAATGATAAGTTGACACAAAATTAAAAAAAGTTATAGTTTGAATGACAAAAACGTAATTACTCAAATTCATGTGTTACCAACTTTTAAGGATGTAAATCTAAATATTATGAATTTATATTCTTATATCATTTTGATTCTTAATAATAAATAATATTTTATCATTTTTTATTAATTATATATATATGATTGCCATTTATAAAAATTCTGATTGAATATTTTTCTTAATCTTTATATTGTACAAGGGACGTGATTTGTGAGAATTTGCCTACAAAACTGTGTTCCTTTGCGGTTGCATCATCAGGAAAGAGGTGTGTGCTGGAGAACTACAAAAATGCACAAGGAAAAACTGATTATACATGTAAGACATCAGAGGTTGTAGTGGAGAAATTGTCAGGATACATTGAGACAAATCAATGCATGAATGCTTGTGGTGTTCATCGTGAATTCATCGGAATATCCTCCGAAGCCTTTCTCTCATCAGAGTTCACTGCTCGTCTCTGTTCCTCTGCTTGCTATCAGAACTGCCCCAACATTGTCGACCTCTTTTTCAATCTTGCTGTTGGTGAAGGTAATTAACTTTGAGGATTCCATATGACATATATATTAATCACTAATTTTGTTGATTATTCCATGCTTGTTCGTAGCGGATTTTCTTGAAGCTTAATCAAAGTATATTTTCGAGCATTAATTAATCAACTATTATGATTTGTATAGGAATATCTTTGCCAGCTCTATGTCAGAACCAAAAGGAAAATCATCGGGCCATTTTGGAGATTTTGAGCAATGGTGGCGCCACCCCTGATCCGGTGGCTGCTCCTGCCCCATCATCTTTCTAATTTATGGGATCGAAAATTATAAATGTAGTTTGAAACTCATCATTCTTCAATTTTCATGGAGATATTATTAATGAATTAATAGAAGAATTAGAATGATGAAATCAACTTATTAATTATATAGTGAGTCAATTATGTTTATTATGTAATTTTCATAATAAATATAATAAGATGCTCAATGTGATTGATTGTACAATGCCGAATTTGATTTGAACAAAATATTCTTCTTTCTCTCCTTTATTTTTTTTTTCTTGAAGATTTACCTTTTTAGCAGAAGAAGGGAATAATTACATTTGTATTTTGCATTTAAATGCAAGATGGGTTAAAATTGACAATACCTTAAGATTTTGGAAGGCGTGTCAAACACATCGTTTAAAGCAAAAAAGATTATTTTGGAGATGAACAAAATAACAGTAGCAAAGACTTACAAATCTCAAATTAGCAACACTAAAAACTTTGAAAAACGGTGAACCAAATAATATTTTGGAACTCCTTTAATAAAAGATAATATGTTTTCGTTGCTAGCACTTTGAAATGCTTTGTAATGCTTTTCAAATTGAATTGAATGAATGAAATGAAATGGAAGTGCCTATTTATAGAAGTTGAAAAGGTATCGTTGAATGAATATGTACAATCAGAAAAATGCCTTTGAAAGGTTATGACTTTTCTTCCGGATGGATACATCATTTCACCCTATGGATGCATTATTTCAACCAAATGATACACTTATTCGGTTGATCAGATATGGTCAGATGATGATTGGGCGCCATCAACCATTATCCACGTATCACAAGCGCTTGTTATGCATCCCACATTGTAATCAATAACTTGTTACGATTTAATCTGGATCGAAATAAAATTTATTCTTTAATTTGTCGTTCACTATTTTCCAACATGTTCATTAATTTTCAAAATGTATAATACTACTACTTTGAAATTGTAAAGTTGCTGTATGTTGGGAGAAAAATTGTCATTACCTTTAGTATAAATGCGGGTCAATATTATCTTGGCTTCATAATACACGACTAACACATTGCATCATATTTTCGCAACAGAAACTAAAAAAGGTAGTTGATTCCAGCCAAACTATTGAAGACCTTATATTGCAGTATGTTTTTTTTTTTCTTGATTTAGCAGTATGCTTCACATCGTTGTATTTACACACTTTGATATTTATTTTTTTATGCGACAATCTCCGGCGGGATTAACCCCCTCCCCAACATTCCTCTTAATGAAATAGACAATATAGTAAGTACCAAGTGGTACAATTGCATTACTTTTTCGGGAATTATCTAAAACATATTCATCTACGTACAAAATTTATGAGAAATATACTGCTCATAGAAAATTGAGAAATAAAACCTACATATACACAAAATCGACGAAATCCCATAACATATATACACAGCTCTCGACGTGTTTCCTGGCATGTGAAGGACGTGTCTGATTTCCTCGGACTGGCAGGTCCACTGAGCCGCAAAGGATCAATCATATCCTCATCTTGTCTCTCTCATCAACAATTCTTGCAAGAAATCATTCCAAGCGTCGATGGGACCAGGCAAACACCAGTGCACACAATCATTGGGAATTGTCTGATCTGCCATTGGCCAATGCCCGTATTTACTAGGATGTCCATCGGGCCTCAACAACATAGACTTCGTCGCATCGAACAGCCTGAACTTCCCTCCTCTTCGCCTCCCTGCTTTCTGTGCAATTCTCAGCTCCTCCAACTGTATCAGATACATTTCCAAGCCGTAATCCTCCAACACCGTCTCGTTTCTCTGGTACGGCCGTTTACGTGCACAGTCGCCGCCCTTGTCCCACGGCGCCCCCTCGAAATGGGACGGCGCGTACGTTCTAAGGAAGGTCACGCCATTGTAGTTGGCGGCGTTAATGGCCCGAAACGCCGTCCGGAAAGCGCGACGGTAGCTGAAGTATGCTGTCAGGTGGTTGACGTTTGATTCCGGGCAGTAGAGGCAGCCGATGAGGAGGTTGTTGAGGTAGAAGTATGTGGGGCGGAAGAACCAGTGGCCGGCTGAGATGATTACGTAGTCGAAAAGTGCGATTTGGGTTGTCCAGTGCTCGTCGAATTCGTCGAGGTACAATTTGAAAGGGCGCTTTTCGTCGTTGGGGTCTGTTTTTTCTGTCCTCACCAAATAAGGTGCCCAGAAAATGGAAACGTTGAAGTCGTGTTCTCTGTACTCGTAACGTCTGTTTTGATCCAGTGGGGCTGCTAAATCAACTGGATTTGCAACCTGAAAATTGCAAGAAAGGAGAATTCTTTACTGAGGATTTATGCAAGAAATGCATGTACTATAATGTCTCCAAATGTGTCTCAAGAACGATATGTTAATGTTAATTTATCAAGTTGCTATTTTTTTTTATGGATTTCATGCTTACACTGGACAAGAGGCAAATCAGAGACTGCATGTGGTTTCTAGCCACAGAATCCCCCACGAAAGCTATTGATTTTCCCCTAACAAGTTCAAGAAACTGGTTGGGGTCAAACAGGGGCAGCTCACAGTCATCGGGCTTCCACCTCCATTTCAAGAACCCCCTGTCGGGCCTGCCAAATTTTATGCAGTTTTGATGCTCTTGAATTGCGGAGCATGTCTCATTTGTGTAATATGGGCCGTTCGGGTTAGGCACCCATTCCCCGGTAAACATGTCGCATTGCTCTTCATCCAGCAATCTTGATCTTATCATCTCACGAGCATTGTTTCTGCTTATTGGATGCCTTATATTTAGCTGTGGTGAAGAATCTTTACTGCTTATAATTGGCTTCTTTCTTGTTTCTTGTCGTGAAGATTCTTTACTTCTGCTTATTGGCAGTCGTCTTCTCCCGTCTTGTCGCGTGATATCAGTTCTTGGTCCATGGGGTCTTTTTTCCCTCTCCTCATTCTTCTCCTTGGATGGTGCTCCCTGGTGGTGCGCCGCCGTGTCTCCACCATTATTGCCATCATCACATTGGCTTGAGTCAACAGAGCACGG
>NC_026152.1:2903221-2914865 GCF_000512975.1 Sesamum indicum
TAAATGGGAACCGGTCACCGTGGAAGGTTCCTTAGTCTCTTCCCCTGGAAGGGTCTCTAAACGGGCACCGGTTAAGGTCGAAGGTTTGTTAGTATTGTCCGTTGGGCCAGTTTCTAAACGGGCATCAGTCAACGTCGAAGGTTCGTCAATATTGTCCGTCCGCCGAGTTTCTGAATGGGCATCAGTTAATGTCGAAGGTTTGTCTGTATTGTCTGTCGGGGGAGTTTCTAAATGGGCATCGGTCAATGTCGAAGGTTCATCTGTATTGTCTGTCGGGGGAGTTTCTAATTGGGCATCATTTAATGTCGAAGGTTCATCAGTATTGTCCGTTGCGGGGGTTTCCAAACTAGCATCGCTTAATGTCGAAGGTTCATCAGTATTGTCATTAGGGGGAGTTTCTAAATGGGTGGTTGGTTTTATTGTTTCCTCCAAAGTTTCATATGGACGCGAAGTTTCAGACAGTTTCTTGGTAGAGTCTCTTATGGTGGGGTAATACAAAGGGATTGTTAGAAATATTGTCAGGGCAACAAGTGGAGCAAGCTTTGATGTTTTCCTTCTTGCTTGGGGCTTTCCGACAGGGAGTTCAGACCCCTGGAGCTTCATTTTCCGGTTGTAAGGAAAGAAAAGAAAGAAATCGGGAGAATAACAAAAGTTAGAGAAAATGAAGACGAATGTTGCGGTGAGATCGTTAATAAAGTGATGGTTTAAATTTTGTGTGGATGAATGTATAGCCAGTTGGAGGGAAAGATACTCTTTCAAGTAATATATATATGGGAAAATGACTATTGTTTCATTTGTACATATATGTTACTACTATTAAAGTTGTTCAATGATGGTTAAAGCGAATTCCAAGGAAATTTAAGGTATGGTAAGGGATTCTTGAAAAGATATAGGTAGCTGTTGCTGTAGCTGTAATAATCTCTTTCAGCAACTACCACTCATATTTTAGTCATATCTCTGTTATAGATCCATATAGCAGACATGTAGGAATAATTGAATATTACTCCTATTTTAATATGAATTATCCAACTATGCTTAGGAAAAAGTTCAGTAAGGAATTTTAATTAAGTATTGACATTATTACATCTAAATAAGTTATTCATCTCTTTCGTGGATCCAACGTGATCAACTCAAACAGCATCATCTTCTGCTAAACATTGATCAACTTCAGCATGACATGTGCTGTATGTAGCTGAGAAGAAGTCCAACAATATGTGTTTTTCAAACATGTGCTTTTTATAGCTGACGACCAGAAAGCAAAAGTACTCTTAAACATGTGTGTTGAAAACAATGTAGAATTCTAGACTTGATTCAGGATTTGACACGAAAGAGATCAAGAGCTTCACCTGCATTCATGTGTTTATAGAATCTAGTTTTCCGAAAATCTTCAAACCCAAATGGAACAAAGAGACGAGGATTTTCTGGAGTCACTAATTCAGGCGGTGCCTCAACCATTGCTTCCTTTGGTCCTAAGAGAAACGTAGCAACCGAAATTCTGATTCCTTCTTGTTTGCAGACAACCCGATGCTTCACATTGTAGAATCTTCCATTGCTCCACACCTATACATGGAAAAAAATAAATTTCACGAGTCATTACAATGTGATCGTCTTAACTAGCACAGGGAGAACAGATTAACTTACTGTAGCAATGTCTCCGAAATTGACTAGGAGGGCTTCCGGACGAGGCTGAACGGCAACAAATTCACCTGGTTTCCGCATCACTTCAAGACCACCAAATAGCTCATCATCCTGCACTATGGTAAGAAACCCGTTGTCCGTATGTGTTCTTAGCCCATCCGAACCAATTGTTTCAGGCGTAAAGGGATATTTGTTAATCCTGAATTGGCAGGGCCAGTTCTTGAAAGGAACATCTCTCAGACCCAAACCTTCTCCTATTTTACATCCAATATCCATGATCAGCTCGTGTACTGCTTTAGCGTATCTTGTAATTGTGGCCCTGATAGTGCAAATTCCAAATGTTAGATCTCGACTGTAGAACTACAACACAACTTCCCAACTTTACAACATTATAATCTCTGCAATAAACATCCATTACCTAATTTACAACATCAAAACTCTTATTTACAAGAATCACCAGATTAATAACAGCAATTCCTCAACTAAAAGCAACAGCTCCAAAAACTCAGGTTTCAAGCTAAAACGGAGTTTGCCTTCAAGTTAACAATTCCAAGAACATCAAAACCTCCAGATGTAAAGATACTACCTTTCCAGAAAATGGAACCAAACAAACACCCCTCTCAATCCATTCAAAAATCAAAAGAAAACCGGAACGTTAGCAAGTAGAAATTCGTATAAAAGTTGGAACCTTTGCAGAGGAGTAGCATCCAACTGGGCACAAAAGGCATCAACAGCCTGAGAGGAAGCGATGTCATACAGACCCAAACCCTCGTGAATGGGATTAATCAGTCCCGGAACTCTATAGCCACTGCCGGCGATCTCATCCACGTTGCGCTGTTTGATCTCCAGGGGAAGATCCAGCAAAGATGCTACCACTTCCTTCATCTCGTACATGAGCGAAACTGGGAGAATGCTCTCGAAATTCACAATCCTGAAGCAACCCCATTCCTCAGAGGCCTTGATCAGCTTCGATAAGCTGCCTGGAAATTCTCGGAAATCGATCACCGGAATCTCGTCGGCCATTGCTCCGGTAGAAGTGCTTGTGTTAATGCCTGCCTATTTTAATTTTCAGAGGATTGTGCAGACAGCATTCCGCTTTTGTGTTTTACTTTAGTTATATTATTCCAACAAGTTGATTAATATACTAATAAGTTTCTAGTAATAATTAATTGAAAAAAAATAAATTGATGTTAAATTCATATAAAATAGAACACATTACAACCACCTCACTTAAAATTTAACATGATTGTGAATACTTTTTATTATTTAAAAAATTACAAATACTCCTGATATTTGATGAAATTATGTAATTTTTAATGAAGATATAAAATTATCAATTTTGTCCTTAATGTATTTTTTAAAAAAATTAAAATATAAAAAAATCGAACAGAATAAATTAAAAATTCTAAAAAACTATTAAAAAATTATCCACTTAAGTCATAAAAAGAATTAGAAAATTTTTAAAAATAAATAAAATTATAATTTTTAATCTACATTGGCATTTTGGTTAGTTCACCACAGAAAATATATGAAAACTTAGCGGATTGAGCTAATTGTTACAAGACTGTTAAAATCAAGAGGGTATTGATAATTTTTTAAATAATAAGGGAGTGTCTGAAAATTATGCTAAATCTTTAAAAACAAATATTGTAATTAAATGTATTAACATTTCATGAAGATTTGAACTCATGAGTCCTTACTAATGGAATTGGAACACGTAATTTCAGCCTTAATTATTAAGTTACAACTTTATTGTTGTACATCAATATTTTAGATACGTGCAATTCAGCAACTTTCAATTTCATTTCTATTCAAACTTAATTCGGATTAGATGTTTTTTTTTTTTAAATTAAAGAGAGTTTGGTAAAAGAATTTTTGAATGGTCGTATTTTAAATGATTTTGAAAATAAAATGTGACCAATGTTTTATTTATTTTTAATTAAATAGTGATTTCGTATTTGTTACAATCAAATTCAAACAAAATAATCTTGGCAAGAAAAACTAAACCAATCGAATTCAGACAATAACATGCCAATTCAGCAATGTCAGAAAGTTGATGCACCAATACGACAAATACACAAAAGTTGAGGTATCAAATTATTGCAATTTGTCTCAACTATTATTAGTGAAGCCGCAACCGATGAAGGGCTTCGCCGGTGTCGAGCTTATTTGGGATCCGTAGGTTTCTGTAGTCCAGATAAGTGAAAGGAACAAAGAGACGAGGATGTTCCACATCGACCAACTCCGGCGGAGCCTCCACCGCGGCCTCCCTCGGTCCTAACAGGAACGAAGCAATTGAAATCCTTATGCCTGCTTCCTTGCACATCACGCGGTGTTTCACATTCAAGAATCTCCCGTTGCTCCACATCTTTCACATTACACGTATAGGAGAATGCTATAAAATACTATAAAGCTTATAAAATCCAAAAAATAAGATGATAATAACTTACAGCAGCAATATCTCCAAGATTGACAACAAGGGTTCCAGGGCAGGGATGAAGTGCCACAAATTCCCCAGAAGGTTTCATCACTTCAAGTCCACCAATTTCATCATCCTGAAGAACAGTGAGAAAGCTAGCATCTGTGTGCAGTTGTAGTCCAGAGGAACTCACAGTTTCAGGGCTGAATTTGTAGCTGTTGATCCTGAACTGACAAACCCAATCCTCAAGTGAAACATCATGCACCCCAACCCCTTCTCCTATTTTATGTCCAATCTCCATCATCAGTTCCCTCACTGCTTTAGCATACTTTAAGATTGTTGCCCTGATGGTAATTGCAGCTTATTAGAGATTGATTGGCAGGTATAACAAAAACACCTTTTCACAATAAAAGGGATGTTTACAACAGTTTAAACAAAACATTTTTCTGTTTTTGGACATAGTGATGAGCGTTTGAGGTTGTCTTGGAACAGCCAAAATCACCAAAAATGTAAATTTGTACTCATGATAGTGTCCTTATAAAACGCGGTACGAGATTAGGACTGGTTTGTAGTGCTAATGTGTTGTGTGTGTGTGTTGTATAACCACATAACTCTACATGTATAAATATGTGTTTGATAGTTTCCGACCTTTGATGAGGAGTTGCTTCCAAGTTTGAGCAGAAGTCGTCAACAGATGGCGTAGAGGCCATATCATACAGCCCCAACGCCTCGTAAAGCGGGTTTATTTGGGAAGGCGCCATATACCCACTACCGGCGATCACATCCCGATTTCTCATCTTGATCTCCCTCGGCAGCTCCAGTAGCGACCCCATCACCCCTTTCATTTCCAGCATCAGCGATTCCGGGAGAACCCCCTGGAAGTTCACAATCCTGAAACATCCCCACTCTTCGCACGCCTTTATCAGCTTCGCGGACTCGCCCGGAAAATCCTGCATATCGATCACCGGAATTGGATAGCTGCCGCCGGCGTCCGCCATTTCCCGGAGAAGTTGCTGTCTGAAGGTGAAGGAGTTCTTTCCAACTTTTGCTTCTGCTCGTTGGACTCTCTTGTTTTGCCTTGCCAATTGCATGGGGCGTTTTTTATTTTTTTCAGTTTCCTCAATTGTTTGATGTTGCGTGTAATCATGAAAAGGTGTTTGGTTTGGAGGGTAGCGCAGACAGGATTTGACAATTTTTTTGTGGTGGTCGGTTCGTCCAACGTGGGTTAGTTTTTGTTTCAAAGAAAAGAGAAGATCAGTTGTCTGAAGATATGGAATAATTCCTTCTCAGGCTGGGGCTGCCGAACAGGTGAATGCAACTCACATATTTCTCAGTTCTAAGAAAACGACTTTCAACTGCTACTTCTTTATTCATGATCTCTAGTAATTTGTGTTGTGGAAAATAATGTGATTTGTGTTTATAATCACATCTCAAAATAATACTAAAATATAAAATATTATTATACATATTATGACAATTACATATAGTATAGAAATGAATGAAATAAAATTAGAAATTAGAAAAGCTGCACCGATGGAGAGTCACGACACTTGTCGCTGACTTAAAGCCATGATTGCCTCCCTACGTGCAGGTTTTAACGACTGACCATGACTCCAGAATAAAACCCCATTAGCTCTCAACAGTGTCTCATCCCATGTGCACGACCATGAGGAGACTAGGAACCAGTCCACAGTCACGTTGCAAAACTCTACAAATACTTGTGGGAGTATAAAATATTTCTCAATTCATAAGCCATATAAAATCTATATCTCTGTCAATGTGCCAAATGAAAAAAAGCTAATGGCCCTTTAAATAGTTATAAGAATTTGACCGTTGTAAAATATTAAGTGACCTAATTAAAACTCATAATATTATAATAAATTCAATTATAAATAGGTCACATAAATATATAAAATGTAACGGTCAAATATTTATTAAACCTTATAAATCCACAATTAAATCATCATAATAATGAGGCCATAAACCTCAAATAAATATCAAATTAAACTGGCACATTAAGATCAAATAAAGTGTTGGAAATAAGTTGACATTGTAGAAAATTTTCAAGCTTATTTCCAACAATCCCCCACAAGGTTTAAAATTTTCGAAATCAAAATATGTAATAAAATAGTTGCAACTTATACCGTGCAATCGGTGCATGTACCTTTCGGGCTTGAACATACACTTAGTGTTGAAAAATCCATTTGAAGGAGCAATAATGGACTTCGCCTTGAATTATGCCCCTTAAGCCAAACTTCAATTACCACACACACGATATAGACTTTAGGACATGGTTATAGTGGTTGAGCGCGTTAATGGCTACGCTCTGATCCTGATTCTCGTGAGGTCTCTAGGGTTAGCTCAAACCTATAGTCATGGCCCATGACAACTCTCACTTAGGTGAGCCCTCCAAAGGTATGTGTGACCCATACCTCGCGGAAATCCCGCCTTTGGTCTCATTAAGGGTCAAAGCCCAACCTAACATCACATTTTATAGCACTTCACCTTAGGGATGGGAAGGAGATCATTGTATTTTTTTTTTTTTTTTTATACTCTCTCCTCAAAATAATGTGCTATATATAAGTCTCGCAGTGCGGGTTGTTTCTACCTATTGAAGCTTCTTCATGGGGTCTCCAATCACAAAGGTTGGGTTACTCCCGGAGTTGACTTCCTTACGGGCTTAGCCCATCCCCTTCGATGATAAAGGATCTTGCCTCTGCGCTAGTCCCCTGAGGCACTTTTCCATCACATGAAATATTATATCACATGCCTCTTTTTTTTTTTGTTTTTTCACTATCATGTCAAGCACATGACCTGCATATCAAAATAAGAACTCCACAAAATAATAATTCACATGTCTTTATTCTTATTGCATACTCTCTCTGCATTTATAATTCAAAGAAAATAATTTCTCAATCATGAAAGCAAATTTCACATATCTTTATTTTAATGTGTAACTCTTGCACATTCACATTTCAAAAAAATTATTTTCAAAATTCATGATTATATTAATTACCACATTTTACTAGGTCCATCAGTTCTAATTAAACACAATATAAATGCCACATAAGGGTTATCACAATATCACATTCTATCATATTTCAACCCCCACACTCCCTTTTGACATTGGAGAAAATAAGCAATCACATAAATTCCATATCTCCATTACTTCTGTTGCTCTAATAATAAAATATTATATTGTGCATTTCTATTATAGACAAGTAAAATTTGTGCATACCCCCACACTTGATAAGATTTGCAAGAATTTAATTGTTCAATTAAGGGTATCATTAATCACCCAAAATAAACACAATAATAATTGCATCTTAGAATGTTATTAAAATATAACCTCCAACATTATTCAATCTAATCATTCATTTATTCTACTAAATAATAGAAATTCAATTTCACCAAATACTTCTACATGTTCATTCATATATGAAGCATCCCAAGTCAGTAAATTTGTAGCCGAAAGAAAAGTACTCTTCACCCATACAACTGATCACTTAGGCATGAGTATTTGGAATAATCTCATAAAATTGTTGTTTATATAAATACTTGCAGAGCAAAGAGATTTCGACTCTAATATTTGAGAATCAATATATAAATCCAATAATTTGATATGTGAACTCATATATAAAAAAATATATATAAGATTATATAGGCTCATACTTTTGGGTATCTCATGCATTTTCTAGTCATTCAATTTTTATAAAAAAATTAAACAAGCTTATCAAATGCTAATCTCATTTTATAAATTTGTTGTGGATGGATGAGAAATACATATCCTATGTGTATGGTAGTTACAAAATCATGAATATAATGTTTCTAAAGGCACATTCATACTCATTAATAATTTTTAATAATAATAAATTTATTCCCATTCATTTTTAGCTCTAAACTTGATTATTATCCTTATAATTAAATTAATTAGCCGTTGTTCTCAATGGCCATTACAAACCTAGCTAATTAACAATAGTTATGGAAGTTAATTACTGCTTAATAAATCAAAGAAATTGTAACACTCAAATAATTTGCATATTTCTCTTTTTTTTATTCATAGTTTGCTTACTAATAATTCTATTTATGATGATTTGGAACATAACTCCATTAATGAATAATGAAAATTTACCTAATGGTTTATCACAGAGAATGCATAATTTCTTTAGGCAATTTTCCTTTTCAGAATGTACACATAAACTCGTTGTGCATATTTGACAAACAATTATTGTGCACAACTTGATAAAAAAATCTTGCTACAAAGAGTATAACATGATAAAAGAGTCATACAATCAACTCTTGGAATTTCATATGAGGCAAAATTTTCATACCAAACTCTTGACTTAGAGATGAGCAAGTAGAATTTCAAGGCAATAAATAAAACAGTATATTTAAAATACTTCATGCAAATTTGTTAAGGCTCCATATGTACTCTCTTGCAATTCAAACACCAATCCAAGAAAGAGACCATAACAGAACTAATTAAATTTCACTTTCTTATGAAAACATAAAAAAAAATAGACATACCTCTTACAGCATGATCGAATCACATTGGCCTTATTAAATTCTCATACCATTTTGTTGACGAGAGCTCTTTGAAGTATCAAATATGTTCCACTTTTGGAGTAGCTAATGCAACATATATACCTCAATTTTCATTTGAAAATCAAATGCCTCGCACAAGAACAAACTCTGAATTAGAATTGTAATCATGCAGTTTTCTTTTTTTTCAACACAAATCACATTCATAATCATGGCTTTAGATTGTTGTGGAAAATGATGTGATTTGTGTTTATAATCACATCTCAAAATAACATTAAAACATAAAATATTATTATACATATTATGACAATTACATATAGTACAGAAATGAACGAAATAAAATTAGAAATTAGAAAAGCTGCACCGATGGAGAGTCACGACACAAATCACATTCATAATCATGGCTTTAGATTGTTGTGGAAAATGATGTGATTTGTGTTTATAATCACATCTCAAAATAACATTAAAACATAAAATATTATTATACATATTATGACAATTACATATAGTACAGAAATGAACGAAATAAAATTAGAAATTAGAAAAGCTGCACCGATGGAGAGTCACGACACTTGTCGCTGACCTAAAACCATGATTGCCTCTCTACGTGCAAGTTTTAACGACTGACCATGACTCCAGGATAAAACCCCATTAGCTCTCAGCAGTGTCTCATCCCATGTGCACGACCACGAGGAGACTAGGAATCAATCCACAGTCACGTTGCAAAACTCTACAAATACTTGTGGGAGTATAAAATATTTCTCAATTCATAAACCATATAAAATCTATATCTCTCTCAATGTGCCAAATGAAAAAAAGGCTAATGGCCCTTTAAATAGTTATAAGAATTTGATCGTTATAAAATATTAAGTGACCTAATTAGAACTCATAATATTATAATAAATTCAATTATAAATAGGTCACATAAATATATAAAATGTGACGGTCAAATATTTATTAAATCTTATAAATCCACAATTAAATCATCATAATAATGGGACCATAAATCTCAAATAAATATCAAATTAAACTGGCACATTAAGATCAAATAAAGTGTTGGAAATAATTTGACAATGTAGAAAATTTTAAAGCTTATTTCCAACAATTTGTCAACCCCTAAGCTTCAAACCAGAGCAGCTTATGGTTTGCCCTAAGAAATGCCTTAATGATTCCCGTCAGCTAATCTCACAAGATACACTCTTCTTGCTGCTATCTCATTGAAATCCAGACAGTGTCACCTTTAAACGCCCGCGCACTTTCTAGTCTTGACTTACACAATCAGTGGCCGGAGAAGTTGCCAAAAGCTGTGATCCCCTGCCGACAGCACCAACAGTCTTTTAGGTGACAATGCAAATGGGATAGCACTGACAGTCTTTTAGGTGACATAATGCAAATGGGACTTGTTCATCTCAATCATGGTTCAAAGTCCTGGTGTTAATATTGAGGGATATTGTTTCACATCAATCTTGATATATCGCGATATATGAAACAAATATAAAAGATGCTCAAAAAATTCCAAAAAAAAAAAATAAAATTACAAAAAAAATTTAAGTATCACAAATTACTATATTATATAACAAACCAAAATTTTTATCATATCAAACATCGATAAAATTAATCATAAAAATGCATAAGATAAATATGCATCATGACACTGAGGTTTGACGACCCATTGTTTTTAACAAGAGTTATCAATATTCAATACATCTCAGCTGCAAGGTCTAATTTAATTCGAAAATTTACTCTATTTTTTGTTATTTGATCAACTTTTTTGGTTCTTAATTTCTACTTTTTCACTATCATGGCAATTTTCAACCCCCAACTATGGACCAAGCCATTAACATGGACAGCTTTTTCACTATCACTCTCAACATGGACAGCTTCAAGTATAACCAAAATCCTTGAAACCAAACCATTAACGGCCTCTGAAGTGTTTAAACACAGAGAAGAGAAACCACTATGCAGAAGCTTTGTATTGTATTGATCGTATCTACTATGGCTGCCTCTCAAGCGTTTAAACACAGAGAAGAGAAACTAACTGCTGCTAACGGAGTCTAACCAATGCTAACTGATTTGAAGCTAACTAAAGACTTGTTACAAAATAATAGAAACGTGTGCAACTTTCACATTAAGCAACTAAGGAATAAAGCGTATAACTAAAAAATTTGTCAATGGATGCGATTAGGGTCTGTTATCTTCTTCAGGAAGCTCTGCCATCATCCTTTGTCTGCTGCAACTTTGTCAGCAGCTTTCTATGGCCCATCTTCGTACATTCTTGACTATAAAATCCGATTTTATTGGTGATATATCACTGTAACGACGATACGGAGTCACCTGAGATAATATATGTAATCGGGTGAATTTATGGGATCAATATCGGCCGATAGTTTGAACCATGATCTGAATCATCAAGAGGTTGAGCAACCTGAAATGTGAGATATCTCCTTTGAGAACTCGTTATCAACTGCAGCAGTGTTCTTTGCTTCATCTGAATCAACAAGACGTTGAGACTGTAAAGCAGGCGCTTATCATTAATGTTGGTCCTTTCACAACCTCCCCACATCTATGCCATGTTCCATAACCAAAAGAGATGATTTTATAACATAAATTTTACTTGTAAAATAGCTAGGCATACTTGAAAGTAAAGATGGAGAAGACAAAGGAGTTGCAAGATGTCATCCCCGGGCAAATATAGACGATTAGTGGGACACCTGCTTTATCTTGGATTCATGTATCCAGATATTTCTTTCCATGTTCAGCAACTAATTTCAGTTTCTCCAGCATCCTCAAACATCTCACTGGGATGCTGCTCTCTGTATCCTTCATCCTCGAACATCTCACTGGGACACTGCTCTCTGTATCCTTCGCTATTTGAAGGGTTCAAGTTCATTGGGTCTTTTCTTCCCTGCTCACAACGCTCTTACTCTTTCTGCATACTCCGATGCTAGTTGGGCCTCGTGTCTTGATTCCAGATGCTCAAGTACCGGCTTTTGTGTCTTTCTTGGGTCTTCACTCATCTCGTGGAAGACCAAGAAACAGGCCATA
>NC_026152.1:2914875-2957180 GCF_000512975.1 Sesamum indicum
AATATCTCAGCATGGCGTCGACTGTGAGTGAATTGTTGTGGGTCTCATATCTACTTCGTGATTTTTGTGTTCCAGTTTCTCAGCCAATTCTTTTTTAGTGTGACAATAAGGCCGCTCTTCACATTACGGCCATCCCTGTGTTTCATGAGCGCACCAAGCACCTTGACTTTGATTGTCACTTGGTGTGTGATCAGTTCAAGTGTGGTTTCATTGCACCTTCTTACATCCCTGGGCCTGAACAGATTGCAGACCTCTTCACCAAAGCCCTTCTTGACTTGGATTGTCACTTGTTGTGTGATCAGTTCAAGTGTGGTTTCATTGCACCTTCTTACATCCCTGGGCCTGAACAGATTGCAGACCTCTTCAGCAAAGCCCTTCCTTTTTCTGCTTTCAATCGATTGTTGTCCAAGCTGGCTTTGAGCTCCCAAGGTCAGCTTGAGGGTGGCTGTAGGAATTGTGTGCAGCAAATTGTGCAGAACCAGAGCATACGCACACCAGAGACAAAGCAGACGGAGAAGATGAAGACAATACATTTTGCACATTAGTTAAATTTAGGTGTAAAATGTTTTTTTCCGCAACACTTTTGTAAGTGATAACGTTTTTCTCTTCAGCTTAGTTGGTTAATGTAGTTAGCATAGCCGGCGCTTACGTGTCAATTTCTCCAGATTTTTCTTCCAGATTTTGAATGCAATTTCTCCAGAATTCATTCGTGGAGTTCCTCCCATTTTCAGTCCATGTGGAATTTCCACAAAGGACCAAAGGTTACAAGTGCCGACACGACACATGTAGGAAACAAGTTCTTTTAAGGGTTAAGAACCATCATAACTGAATTTTGGAAAAAGAACAACTAAAGTGTAGCTCAATACACAAGCAGCTGCAGAAGTAGAGAAGTGACTTATATCAGCAGATGGTGGAAGGTAGATACATAGAAACCATTGCTGCCCTGCTTTTGTTCCTACATCAGTTGATCAGCCAGAAAGGTAAAATAGTTCCTTCTCTCAGGCTGGCGAACAGTGGATGCAAGTCAGATACTTCTTAGTTTTAAGAAAATTACTTTCTGATGCTACTTCCTTATTCTTGATTCCAGGTAATTTATCAGCTCCCAAAGTTCAAACCAGAGCGGCTCTCAGTCAGACCTTGAGAAAAGTTTTTATGATTCCCATCATTTCACTTCCAGCAAATCGCCCAAGACACCCTCTTGCTGCTGCTATCTCATTGAACTCAAAAACAGTGTCACCTTTAAACGCCCGGTCCTGTTTGCCTCGTTTCTCATCTTGATTTGGATAATCAGTTGACAGGTCTTCACCAGATTTGACGGTTGGAAGTGGAAATGGGTCCAGGGAAGTTGCCAAAAGATGTGATTCCCCGATCGCACCAACAAAGTCTTTCAGACGACACAGTGCAAATGGGACCGGTTCAAAGCTGTGGTCACCATATTCAACTGGAGTTGAATGATCTCCAGTGACACAAATGTAATACTGAAATGCCCCAGTTGACTCTGCTTGCCAAAGAAGTCTAGCTAGCTGGCCTATAGCTCTATCAACAGCTTCTAATCCTTTGGCTTTGAAGATGCTTGCTTTATCGTGACCAGCATCATCTATCGCCTGCAATTCCAACGAGTTTGAAGAAAATAAGGACAACTTCAAAAGTGCATACAGTTAAATAATACCAATACTCATCACAGCACAACTTTCACCAGCTATCATGAGTTAAATATGGATGGGGAAGTTTGACAGATGTTTATTATCAGAATCTACTGTCCACATACAAATATAAGGTGTTCTGAATAATATATTTCTTTGTTAGAAGTTCGTGTGATAAACACTCCTCGCATTGTAGCCCAAGGTGGACCCCAAACAAAAAAGAATGTTAGGTAACAGATTTCGAACAGGCACATTCATGAAAAGGACAACTACATAACTTAGAAACAGAATGGAGAGAGAATTGTAATGTCACCACCTTAATGTGAAGAAATCCAAAATCGTAGCCATCAGATCGGCCAGGTTTATGTTCATCTTCCCCAGGTACAAAGACATTGGGGCATGTGTTTACAGGAGCCGAGAGTGCTCTGGATATTGCAGTTGCTTTAGATGTTAACAAGGTTCTGTAGTCTCCTGTTGCTCCTGGAGCTTCTAAAATATCTATACCAAGAGATAAACCCAAGCCAGCAATGATTTTGGTAGGTGCAACCATACATGGCCATAAAGAATGTATCTTTTCAAACTGAGGAACCTGAAATGCATAACAGATGTTTGAATCAACAAATGCCTCCAAGGATTCTATTCTTCAAAGAGAGAGGACATAAATTACCCAAGTTACAAAAGATTACCTCAATTCGAATCCCACAACCTCGTAGAAGGACAACATTAGCAATATTCTTTCCTTCTGCAGCTCTTCTTGCATTTATTGGATGAGCAACCAAAATGCGAGATATCTCCTTTGATAACTCGTTAACAACTGCAGCAGTCTGCTTTGCTTCTTCGGAATCATCAAGAGGTTGAGCTTGTAAAAGCAGGCGGTTATCCTTCAGTGGATCTGTTCCTGATATGTTTCCACTTAATTTTGGTCCTTTCACAACCACCCCACATCTATGCTCTGTTGCATACCTAAAAAAATAGGATTTTACAACAAAACATTTAACTTGGGAAAATAGTGAGGCACAGTTGAGACGCAAAGATGGAGAAGAGAACAAGTTGCAATGGAACCACACGCACCTGACTCTAACCTCATACTGAGGAAAATTAGGCAGCTTCATTCCATCCAATGCAGCACAAAGAACAGGTCCTTCTTCTTCAAAATGCCTATCGGCCCTCCTGCTGGTAACTATTCCAGTTTTCTCATCCAGGGTTGCAAAGTTCGACTGAGATAAAAATGAATACCATCGTTTTTGTACAATTATATCATGACATTTTTCAGAAGGAAGGAAAATGATATCATCGTACAGCTTATGAAACAAAAATATTCTATAAGTGGAGACATATACAACATGTCAGAAATTTTAAGGCGGAGCATTGGGATACAAGAGAAAATATGAAATGATAAAATCTCTCAACCTTGAATGTAAGCCACTCTCTTTTTGAGGACAAACAACAATAGATATCAACTTATGATAGCTGGAATTTAGATGATAGGAAAAGAACAAAGCACATACTTTGAATGCTATATCTCCTGGGGACATTGCCAGCCCGGCACCCATTGATTCAAATGCCCCTCTACCTCGATAATAAACCCTAGGATCATAGCCTAATAGAGAAAGATGTGCGGTATCACTTCCACAAGCCAATCCTACTTCAACAGGATCCATTAAACCATTGATTCCGGCTGAAGCAATGGCATCCAGGTTAGGCACATTGGCTACTTGCAGAGGAGTCTTATAACCAAATCTCGGCAGCGATACATCCCCTAAACCATCAACTAGCACAAAAGCCACCCTTCTCCTTGGCTCCTCTGAGTTAACCATTTCTTTTTGTCACAACACTTGCTTTCTTTTTCCTTACTAAGATTGTAAGATGTTATCTGCAACACAAAAATATATTCATCATCCATCGGTAAAAGAGGAAAGGATCATATTGAACTCCAAATATAACTCCACATTCAACAATGTTACCAACATTTTCATAAAAGTAACAACTTTTTCTACTATTATCACAGTAATCACTAAAATAGCATCATAATACTTGCTAGAAGTCTTGGTTTGAGATACAAATCTAATCACCGAATCAATAGTACTAATCAAAGAAGAAAGCGGCGAGATAACAAGTTTTTCTAACAAAAACACAAACTACATACACTTATGGAACGTGAAAAAAGAAAAATCATATCCAAATACCCAGGAAAAGAAAAGGTAAAACAGGGTTCTTCATCTTTCGTAGTCGGGGATGAAATTCTTTACTACCCAAAATATCTCACCTCGAAAATTCCAATCAGACAATTAAACATGGAAACACTAACAACACTCTGATCAAGCATCATTATTTACCTCTCCGTGTTGTACCTGAGCACAATCTAAATCCTGGTAATCCGCAAATGTGATCGACAGTAGTAAAATGGGTCCTCGAAAATCTGAAATGTAGTGCTGAAGGCTTGAGCTTGACAGTGCGGAAGATTGTCGGTCTCCGGGTAGCGTTGTTTTTACTGCATCTCTGTCCCCTACGAGTATCTCCTAATTCCCATCGATACCCCATAAATTTGAGAAAATTGTATTTCCGTTCCTTTTTGTTAGTGTTGTTTATCAGTATTAGCAATTCCCCCCCCAAATTCTCTTATTTTCTCTTTTTGGTGCAGGAACACTTTCCCTCTGAAAGTTATGTCCTCTTCTCTTGTAATTTCCAAATGCTATTACCATTTTATAGACAGCATGTTCATTGTGAATTCAAGTTCAGAATATAATATATACAAACATATGTGGCACATTCATATATATATGTGCATAATTAATATAAAATTTTAAAAAAATTAATATTATTTTAAACATAAATAAATCAAATTAATAAAATATTAAAAAGTATAAAAAATGAGAAAATAATAAAAAAATGAGAGAAGAAAAAAGATGTGGAAGTTAAAAAAAAAAAAGAGAAAATGGTAAGTTAAGAAGAGAGGAAAAAAATGGAGAGTTAAGAAAAAAAATAATTAAATATTAATAACTAAAAATTAACATACCAATAAAGTACACTTCAATTACATATAACTAGTGTATGTGACACATCAAAATTTGTTCAAAATATTACAATATAATTATTACATTTTCAAATTATATATTTTAGTTAAATAAACACAAAAAAGTAGTGCAAAGATAGAAGTTATGGGTAGCTATTTAGAGGAGAGTGGAGAAGAAAAAATATGAAAGTTGAGAAAGAGAAAAATATGGAGGTTTAGGAAAAAAACTGCTAAAATAATTTAACAAAAAAAAAATGGCAGATCAAAAAAAGAGAGACACCAATTAGGTGTTCTCCCTTAATATAAAGGTGTAAATATAGATATATATATATATATACATATGTTTTATTAATATGCTCCCTCTTGGGGGATCGATCAGAGAGTGGTTTTTCAAATTCTAGAGGGTGTCCCTCTTGGTGGATGGAAGAAGGCATCCTTGCTGGAGTACTAAAGAAGGCGTCCTATTGAGGGGTGCTAAAATGAAAAATTGAAATAAAAATAAAGATTTTGTGAGTAAAATATGACAAAAGTACAAAGTGGGAGTTGCAACGAAATAACAAAATAGTTTCCAGCTTTTTGAAGGTAAGTCTATTAGGAGGCTGCAGGTATTTGTGTTGAGGAGTACTGCCTATATTTATAGAGAATGAGTCCCTCTTCGCAATAACTTTGGGGTGACTTGCATTTTTTAGACAGAAGGCGAAAATCCAAGGATAAGGCACGATCTTATCTCCTCCTTGACTTGAGCAGCACGTCTTCGGTTGGAGGAGAATTCCTTTTACATGAGGACTCCTACTTGCAAGGAATCCAGCTTCTTGAGTGAGCTTCCTTTCTCCCAAGGCTAGGCTTGGAAGGCAGGTCTTGTACCAGGCTTCCTTCTTGGGCCGATCATACTGAACTTCCCTCTTGGGTTGAGCCTGGTAATTTTTCAACGGGTCATCAACATCTTGGATGTGGCCCTGCTTAGGCTTTAGATCTCTTCATGGGCCAAATAAAAAGGGAATGCCTTCAACCTCCTTCCTTTACCAATCTGTCTCCTAAGGAACACCTGCCAAGGCCGTTCGTCTATCTATTTTCTAGGGGGCACTTGCCAAGACAGCCCGCTTATCTGGATTTCAGGGGGCACCTGCCAAAACCGTCCACCTATCTGTTTTTTGTGGGGTGCTCGCCAAGGAAGCTTTCCAGATCCTTGGGCCTCTTAAGATGTTACAAGCATCTCGTTTCTTTCTTCTTTTTGGATCGTTTGGGCCTCTTTGGGCCAACCTGTTTTTATGCACATTAATAGCCCCCCCCCCCCCTGTAGCACCCTCTAACGCTATTAGGACTATATCTTCCCTAAACGTACTTAAAGTAATTCCTATGTTTATATCTATAAATGCACATAATCATCTAATCAATATGCATACGTAATCCCAACCTCATAACAGGCATAACCAACCCACAACATCATATATACATATCAAATACCACAAGTAATCTATCACAATTAATCCCCACGCTTACATTCTCTCTATACAAATAAAATACAATTTGTGTACTCTAACTGACGAAGAAGAGAAAACAACATACTGGCCCGACCTGCCTGAGTATAGCGTGTAGACCTAGTTTTCAACAGACAGACACCTCAAAGTCTATTAAGAGGAGTGAGTCTGCCACTCAGTAAGTAAATAACCAGCCCTATTTATATATGTATATCAAACACAACCTAAACAAGATAAGTAGGCAACATGCATGGAATACAGTCAATTTAATTCCAACATAATCAGCTTCATCGCATCACATAGCTAACTCGCAACAAAACAACCAATTAAACTCCCTTTCTTTTAGTTTGCTTACCAGAAGGTGATATCGTGTTTTTTCCGTCAACTCAATCTCACCGTTAAATAAGATCAAGTGAATCCCCTTGACAACCGGCTCATCAATCTCATTTCGTATCAGAGCTCTTTCAATTCGCACCATAGCTCTTTTATATCGCAACATCGCTTTTCATTTCATTTCTTTCTCATATCGCATCATAGCTCTTTTTATTTCATTTCGTCTTATAGGTTTTTCAACACATCAAGGGGTATTCATACCACAATTATATTCAATTTCCACAACTCCCTCATTTCCACATATCACCATTCTTGTAAGCAACTAGTAACGTAAAAGCATATATCAATACATTCTCAATTTCAAACACCCACAACACAACATACAACAAATATAATATTTCAATGCGTCTTCGCATTTCACGTACACAATATCATCAATTAAATTAAATCATTCACCACTCATATATTTTCAGATAAATCAACGTCGGCATGAACCACAAATTTAATACCACAAATAAAGAAAACATAGATAGATAATTCTAATTATTTACTTACCTCGACTTCACAATGCTTTTATCTATTCAATCGATAATTGTCAGTTCTTTCACCTTACCCCTGTATTCTATAATGAGATATACCACATACAATTAATATATCGAGAATATTGTAATTTTTTTAAATATAATATTAAATATTATTCGTACAATTTCTAATAATTCTTTAATATTCCCTTTCTATCTAAATACAAATCTTCGTTCTAGTTCTTCTTAGTAACTAGACATTATAGGCCTCATAAAGATATTTATAATTTATTAAGTAATTCATAGGAATACATTTAACTAAACCCCTTATATATATTTATAACTATCCTTTTTAATAACATCCTTAAATTAAATTATCATTAAAAACTTTATTTTTTCCTCTTTAATAACATATATTTCTTAAATATAATTCTCGAGATATTTTTATGAACTTTCTATCAATTTCTCGCTATTATATAATTTAGTTAAAAGAATTTATCAATTAATCGTACTATTATGTATTATAATATTGACGCCCCACTCTAATAAGTGAAGATTTCGACAATTATTAGAGTAGAAATCTTCAGAGATGGAGTCCGAAGAATGAACTTTTTTTTTCTCGTTTTTTTTTCAAACTCCGGCAAAGAATATAATAAGCATAGCATGTTTAGAATAAGAAAAACTTACTTCGTGCTTGTATGGAGCAGTACTGTTAAGAGGGTGCGCCTTCATGGAGGAGGGCATAATGGGTGCCGTATGTGCCTACTTCGATGTAGAGCTTTATTTTTCTGCAAAAAAATGTTAAATAACAAAGGCAGGTGTACGGAGCGAAGTTATGGAGCTTCTTTGATGATCCTTCCCTTAGTTTCCGTCCACTCTTGCAGCTTTTGTCTTCGTCCGGACTGATTACATTTACACCTCCTTCTTCAGCTTCAAGGATTCCTTCTCATGAGGCACGGCCGGTTTCACAGCACCATCTTTTCCTGCCAAATCATTAACATATTCTGCCAGTGGTTTCTGCATAGTTATTGCAAAATTTTGTAAAGCGTAGTACTCAAGAAAATTCAAAAAACAATGTTGAGAAGCTCCGATCAATTGGAGTTCTCTCTATTTTTTTTCTTTGATCTTGCTGTTGTTTTTCTCTATGTGTGCGCCAAAACTCCTGAACTCAGAAATGATGGTCAATTCTTCTACTACTTTTATCTTTTAACAAAACAAGAACACACACAATTCAATCCTCAGAAAATACAAAAACCCAACATAAGTAAGTTGACCTGAGAGCAGAAAGAGATAATTGACAGCCTAATAATAATCTCAAACTGATAGTTGACAGTAAATTGGATCAGTGGTTAATTCTTGTACAATATTGGAAGCATGATGAAGTGCAGGTTAATAATTTTTTGTATACTTTTTGCTTTTTAAATTCTCTTTCAGATTGTGT
Organism: Sesamum indicum; assembly: GCF_000512975.1. Lineage (NCBI taxonomy): Eukaryota > Viridiplantae > Streptophyta > Magnoliopsida > Lamiales > Pedaliaceae > Sesamum > Sesamum indicum. The sequence continues at coordinate 2,923,305 of NC_026152.1, forward strand.
GTATGAATAACTTTTCATATATTTTTGTAGAAACAAGTAGTGCGAAATGCAGAGAGTAGAGCTAAAAAGAAGTATCCTCATCGTACTGGGCAGACCAAAGGTATAATATTTTTTTTATCCTCTTTATGTTTCTAATGCAACAGGAAGGAAAAGATACTATACAATTAGATGTTTTTTGAATCTCGATCTTGTGGGAAAGGGATTGAAGCTGATCAAGCAACTGTAATTGCTAGTGTTATTTAACTTTTTTTTATGAAAACTTATGAAATTATTGTTTTAACTCTGTTACTTATATTGTAGCAAGAGTTCAGAGGAGGATTATCAAAACAGCCCAAATCTGAGAAAACTCAAGAGTTCAAAGAGGGACTTATTCGTAAATGGTTTGGGTGGAGATCCATATGGTCGTCAGAAGTTGTATGAGATATCTTCCAAAGATGCTGCAACTCCTCAAATGGTTGAGCAAGTTGAGGATCTGTCTTGTCTGAACAATACATAGTGCCCATCTGAAACAACTCAAAGGGGACATGGACACACCTTTTGTTGTCTTTGCAACATCAGCAGCAGCTCGGGAGAAGGCTTCTTGCTGGGAAACAAAGCAACAGCACCGGAGTGGAAGCGCACCAAAAGCCTTGCACACTCCCTGTTACATCAATACAGACAAGAGTTTTAGTATATAAACTGTAACAAAAATGTAATAAGGAATAATTACAAGGACGTTCCTGAAAAATTTAGTTGCAGTAATTGATATTCCTAAATCGAGGGATTCTTCTCTTGTAATAACTCAAGGGGTGTGTGGTGTCTGTAGTTATTTGGATCAATTTACGTACATCAGCTGATCCTCAGAGTAGCGGGTATGGTGCTTCAGAGTTTCAGTCCATAGGGGAATCCGGTTAAGAGTGCAACGTGCAGCGTATACAGCAGAAGCAGCAAGCATGGAGGGACAATACGGTATGACGGCAGAGTAGTTCATTAAACCAAGTTCGGCAAAGAAAAATGTCATGTTCTCCCATCTGCATCGTCAACAAATAAATGAATAAGCCACTCACATTCAGCTACTTCAACTGGAAATTACATATGCAACAACCATAAAATACCTCCTTATCAGATGGAAGAAAAGCTTTAATGTATCGAACGAGAGAGACGTATGGAGTTGGAACTGTTAGATACCACTCTCGTGTCCCAAGAATTGCTTTCTCCATGAGAAGCACTTTCTCTCTGACATAAGCATTGTCCGACATAGCTATGAAGTCGCTGACCTGAGAAAGATCGAAAACTTGGTTAACTTTATTTCATGTTTGATCGAGCCAATATTTAACAGCATATATACCTCCGGCGCACATATCTCTTCATATTTGCAAGCAATTAGCATCGAGCTAATCCCGACCAATTGAAGTTCCCTTCTTGGAACAGTTTTCACCGAAAGGAACCGATCCACTATATTAAATGTAAGGTAGAGACTCTTAGGCATCAGTTCAAACTTCTTTGATGATCCTTCCCTTAGTTTCCATCCACTCTTGCAGCTTCCGTCTTCGTCCGGACTGATTACATTTACAGCCTCCTTCTTCGGCTTCAAGGGTTCCTTCTTGTGAGGCACGGCGGGTTTCACAGCACCATCTTTTCCGACCAAATCATTAACATTTTCTGCCAGTGGGTTTCTGCATATTGCAAAATTTTGTTATCTCACCAATACTTAGTACTTAGTACTCAAGAAAATTAAAAAAAACAATGTTGAGAAGCTCTGATCAATTGGAGTTCTTTTTATTATTTTTCTTTAACCTTGCTGTTGTTTTTCTCTTTTGCTGCTTGTGCATTTACCAGCAATTGTGCGAAAAAACTCCTGAAATCAGAAATGATGGTCAATTCTTCTGTTACTTATATCTTTTACCAAAACAAGAGCACAGAAACACACGTGTGTGTGTGTAGAGAAGTGAAACCTTGTTATGGGGCGGGCATCTGATTTTGAGGCTTCCCCTCAACAGCTGGTGCAGTTACGAAGTTCCCAATGTCTCCGAGAACTCGCCGATTTCTGCCTTCGGCGTGACCGTTCTTTTGCTTCCCTCCTCCAACTGATCAAACACAAGAAGACTAATCATAACTTTGCTGATATAATGGGACAAGTTGTCAAGAATTCAAGTTAAAATGTCCCTCGTAAGAGAATAAATCAATATCAAGAGAGGGATAACACCAAAGCAAAACCAAGAAACAGAAGTCCCAAGGAGTAACTATGCATCAAATGAAACTAAACATTGTATCTTGTAATAATTCAGATCGGAACACAGAAGAATCCCAGGAAGTCAACAATTCTACTATATCCCCAGGAGAAGAAAATTACCAAGAAAGGGAATGTTGGTAGCCCAAACGGAAGTCTAGAACTCTGTTCTTGCGGTAAGGATCACAAAACAAGTATATACGCAGCAAATCCAAGAATAATTAAAGAAATGCCTGGTCCGAATTAATATCAAGGGATCATGAACTATTACAGGAAATTCATGCATAAACCTCGATTTAAATCTCGGCGAAATACATGGAAAGAAAGCTGAACCTATGAACTCTTAAGCATTGATCAAACCTGATGAACAGAAAAAACCCAGAAATTTGATTCCTCTTCTTTCTCCAATCCTTCTTCTTGATCGTCGATTTCGGGAACCCCTCCAAGAAAGACGACAGAAACACCAGGAGATCACCGCTGTTCGCCTCACCTTTTCTTATGGGTTTTCAATAGCCACAATTCACAAACAGCCCCTCCCTTCTCTCTCTCTAGAATTTCCTCTTTCTCTCTCTAGAATTCCCTTCGTTCTTGTCAGAAAATAGTGATGAAGAGGAGCAGAGCGTGCCCCTCCCTTCTCTCTCTCTAGAATTCCCTCTTTCTCTCTCTAGAATTCCCTCTTTCTCTCTCTAGAATTCCCTTCGTTCTTATCAGAAAATAGTGATGAAGAGGAGACGGAGTAAAGGCAGAAGAGCGTAGTATATAAAATGTGGGCGAAGTGGCGGGACGCCTCTCAGGCGTTAACTGTCATATTTTCAGATTTGAATAGGATCCGTTGGATTACTGAGAATGGATGGTTCTGATCGGGTTTCTGGTTCAGCTTTATGAGTTTGTGTAAACCTTTACTAGCCGTTAGAAGGGAGAACAGTGGAGCCTACAATTCTCATTTTAATTAATTTAATTAATGAGTTGCTCTCTTTCTACCAAAATTATGGAAAATCATTTCTTTTGTTTTTAGGCATCAAAACCATATTTTAATTAGTTTTTTGTTAATTTGGAATTTTATATTAAATGGGTTTCCAAAATATTAAACATATAAACTAATTAATTTAGGGTTGTTCTTTAATTGTTGTTTTAGGGTTTTTATTTAATTTTGAGATTTTGATTGGCTCCTACAACTAATTTGGCACAAAAATATATTTTGAAAAATGTATAAATTACTTTATTCTAAACCTTCACAAAATATTGTTGCCATATTAATTAGAAAAATAAAAAGGATAAATTTGAAAAATTGTCCTTTTAAATTTCTTTAGTTTCTAATATTTGTCTCTAATCTTTTAAAATTCAAAAATGCTACCTTGAGAAATGTAAAATCAAAAAGTTTAGGGTATTGCGAGTTTCTATAAAAATAAAAACACAAGTTCATAAGCGCTTAATTTTGTAACATTTTATATATTTAATGGTCCAACTAAATGATTATATTTCACGACTCATATATTCATAGTTTTACTTTTAAAATTTTCACTAGAAATTGACCTAAATAGTTAAAGTACAACATACTCTTAAGCCATGTTTACTTTATTGTATGAAATAAATATGCCAAATAGTGAATTTATGATTATATTGTTAATTAGTTGGTGATTGATTTATTTGTAAGTCGTTTAATGGTTTCAAAATTCTTTTGATTATCCTATCGAAAAGAAAAAATCTTTTGATTATACGTATGACAGTTACTCTTTGTGTCTTTTAGAAATTTGGACAAATTAATAGATAGTGTTACCAAATTACTTTATTACCCCCAATATAAGATAAAATGGCTTGTCAATCTATCAATTTTTTGATTTACATAAAGCTCCATATTAATATCTTAATGTACCTATGAGTTTCACAAATCAATCAAGTTGGGCAAAAATGTATTTCTCAGGGAAACACAAGCTATCCTCTGTCTTTTAAGTCTCTTCCAGGTTGGATATTCTCTGATGACTTTTTCTTTTCAAGAAATGGCCTGCATATATTCCCTCCAATTTTCTAAATCAAATTACAGAATTTCCAAACTCTGGCGATTCCCCTTTTTAAAATTACCAAATTCTCCCCATGCAATTTGTCTACATTTAGTGTACATGTTTGCTACATTGATGCTATAAGTAGTTCTCTTACTCTGTCCTCCAAATTCATTAGCAAGTATATTACACATCTATAACTCACTTTGAAATATAAGTATACAAAAGAATTAAGCTGAAACGTAACGTACAACGGACATCTGGAACTGACACTGAGCCAGTCCTCTTTCAGTGTGGAATTATGGTGTAAAACGCAAGGGGGAAAGGAAAAGAAAGATTCAGGCCAGCGGAGATGTTTTTGGTTAGCTGAAGACAAACTTTAATCCAGGAATGACATCCGGAACTCCAGTTAATAGGGCCGGAATTTCCTTGCAGCCCTCAGTTGTTGTATCCGCTTTTTGTCCTGCTCAAATTTGCTTTGTAGCATCATGATCTCTGCATACAGCACAAATCCATCATATTTCCGTATGAAGAGAGCAGTAGGCAAAATAAGAAAACTTGACTAGATAAGGAACAAAACTCTATCTAACGATCAAGTTCTAGGTAATGTATCACAGGCCACAAGAAACGACAACTAAATGTGTAAACCAAATTGAGACACATTCATTTCTCTACAAATTGGCAGCAACACCTAAAGCAATATTAGCTCATACATTCTTATTAGGTCAACTTATCACTTGAGTGTTGTAAAAAAGGTACCAAAAACCTTCAGGCAGTCTAGATTGCACATGGAGTGGGAAGCATATATGAATGTCGAACAAGGAAATTTTCCCGATGGTAGCATGTTTAGGTTGGTAAAGCATTTATAAGAATATTTGTGTTTGAATAAAAAAACGAAAAGAAAATCACTTAAACTTGACAGAATTGCCTCACCCTTATGCAAAACCGATGAGGACAAAATATCATGCCCAATTCTGTCTTGAGTTGAATGTTGGAAGCTCTAACAAAATTGACAGCTGGATCTTGTATACATGCAATCAAGTGTTTTGCACAATACAGAGATACCCTAATGGCAGTAAATCATATCATTGCAGCACCAACCTATTTTTCAGGGTACTACCAGATCTAACTTGATGTATGAATATGCAACATGATAATTAATCTCAAATAACAATCAGTAAGTGCTAAATCAAAGGAGAAGTGGTGCAGGAAATAAGGTGAAGAAAAAGGGAAGGAAAGAGAGTATAAAAAATATACACAATCCTTACAGAGGCGTCATCATCAAATTTGAACCATACAATTGACTATGCCATTAAGTTCTTTAAACATGTACTATAAGCAATTGCAACTGAATTAGCACATACCATTTCTGTGGGCTTCCCTTTTCTGAAACCGATAGAAATCTAAACCAACTTCTTTCTTTTTCTTCTGTGCCATCTTGTCTATAACAGCAGCTTGGGCAACAGAACCCACAGCAATTCCACTCTCAGCATCAGTTGTCTTTTTCCGACCTTTGTGATGTACAACAACTGTCCATCCACCTTCTGCAGCTTGGGCTTCCCTCTCAGCTCTTGCCTGCAATAAATTAAGAAAAGATTGACATAGAAGAAAGAAGCTCATGAGAGATCTTGATTAAATATAATGAGAAAGGGCTATTTATTATACCAATGTGGGCCAAATGAACCGATATTCTGTAAAAATAACATGCACTTCCCCAGCTAATACTATACATAAAATTAATTTTAACTACTTAATGATGATACATAAAACAAATTTCAATTACTTAAACTGTGGCATTCTTAACAAGGAGGATTGCACATACATGACATGCATAATGGTCTCTCTAGCAACAGATAGAAGTAGACATCAGTACCGGATGTTTTCAATTGAACTATCTATGGTTTAACGAGCAGCAGCAGCTTACTGCAGAACAAATAAAATTACCTGCTCCTCTCGTGCATCGTGAGCCATTATGAAATCATCAATCCTTTCTTGCAGCAGCTTGAGCCCAGGTCTACTCTGATGGTATTGTGTGATCCATTCTGAGCAAAGATAAATATTTGACCAGGTTCAAAAGGACCAATAGAAACAAAATGCTGCAAAACTTGTTTCAAAACTGGGTTACACATTTTTTCACAACAAAGCAGAGAGAGCTACCACCAATACTGTTTTTGTTGAGCTCACTGGAGCTAACTACTGAAATACCTTATTGAAATTTCACCAAACAACAAGAAATGACCAAGAGACAGGCATAGTAAAATGTATGACAAACAAGAAAGGTGTTCCTGATAGGAGGATCATACTTCTCATTCCTTTTGAATAATCTTCATCTCCTGAGGACATCTGATAAACTTCATCTTCTGTGTCTTCTCCTCTCTTTTCCAGCAAATTATGAGGGGATAATTCATTTGCCTCCAACTGTTTCTTCTTTTCACGTTTCCCAGGCTTTTTTGACTTGCCTATGGACAAAGAAATCCAAATTTTATTTTTCCGATACGAATAGTGAAAGTGACAATTACACAAGGTTGTATCAATTTTGCATACTCATGAATCAGTTACTTACCCATTTTGGAGCCTCTACTTGTATCGACCTTGTTAATTCCTTCAGAGTTTGCAATATGATGTTGAGTTTTAGACTCTGTTCTCCCAGCCATTTCCTCTGGAAAATAGTGCATTAACATTGTTGCTCAGTTTCAGGGACTATCTTAGGACAGAATGTTGATGCTAAATCATAAGCAAATTTTCCTTTTTAGTGTGAATGAGAATTACCAACTTTCAACTACAAGCACTTAACAAGATTTGAATCACTACACACTACTAGAAAACAAGGCCTCAATGACACAAAATTTCAATTCTCAAGCACTATCTAGATAAATGAACATGGTGAAAAATTCCATTGTAGAAAAAAACACAATTATCTTCTGCAATTTCAAAGTCCATGTATCAAGAATTAGAGGACAGACATCCTTTTACACTGAAGCAAGTTAAGCTAACTTATGGATCCGCATTATTCCGCAATTGAACGTGCGTAATCATGTTGATATGCCCATTTAGGAATCACCCCTTTCCAGAACTGAGAACATCAGTAAAGTGCTCAATGAACAGTAAGAAAGAAGACTAGGAGACATATATCAGCATGCATCATGTTCAATTTGGAGGCATCAAATAAAAGGAGCCCAAACATACGGGTAAAATATAGCATCAGAAGATAAAATAAAGTACTGCTATTTCGAAAGTAAGCTTGTATATTTTAGATTAGTAACTGATGCACAAAGAACATTGACATTATTTTAATTTTACATACCATTTTGCTGTTCTGACGTATCATCTTTCTCGTTGAGTTCATCACCCTTTTTGATACCCTCAACATTTCTTTTCTTCTTTTTCCTCGATATCTGCAATTTTTCTTCTGCCAGTTCATTTTGAACATCTTTTTCACCAGAAATGCTATCGTCAACTTCATTGCTCTGGATATCGAATTCCTCAATTCCCATTCTTGTTATCTTGCTATTCTTTCTTTTGTTCTTTATCAACTTCTTACTCTTTTTGTTGCCTCCACTTACTTCAATTGTTTCATCTGCTGATACCATAAACAATTTCATGTCAACTTTAAATGCATGAATATGGTGACTACTGAAATAACAGGTATCTTAACCTACCTGTGTTATTGGGCAGCTCAAACATCTCGGCATCATCTTTGTTGGCGATATCCACTGAAGGTTTCTTCTTCTTCTTCTTAGTCTTATTCTTCTTGTCTTCCTCGGTAGCTCTGTAAAAGTCCCCTTCTGTATGAGGAAACGCTTATTTAGCACATGTGATCAGTTGGAAACAGCCAATCTACCAACCAGCCACATCAAACTAAACTAATAACGGAAGGAAAAGAAGGAACTATACAGTGTTTATTTAAGCAGAAATTGACAACATCAACGAGAAGATTTAGTTCCATTTTTTAATATTAACAATGTCCAGGCTCTGCCAAAACCTTCATTCTGGTGCTTTATGGTGTCCAACATAAAATCAATCTTGACCCAGTTACAGAAAACCATACACATATCTAACATACAAGTAATCCAGAAAATTAAAAATGGATACCTACAGCAGTTTTTTGGGTTGACCAAATTTTACTAATAGGATAGTACGTTTGCACCAGTAGTTAACCAACAACCACCACTCTGCCAAACACAGAAGCACCAACAAAGGGAAGACAACAGTAAAAAACATATAGCTTAGCATTAAACTTCTTCTTGCCAGGCAGAACATGCCATTGTTACTTTGCTTCTACCATAGACTTAACCACTCAACGCAAATCCTCTCTTAATCACGTTATACTGACGAACAAACATCTTTTTTTTTTTTTTGTTCGAGACGGTTCCTTTATCAAGAGACTAGATTCCACATGCATATGTTTCAGAATATCAAAATTTCACACAAGCAGATGAAAATAAAACGGACAACTCGGTAAAAAAACATCCGAAGCAAATAACAATTAGTAGTAAAAGATAAGCACCCTTTTGAGCAAGCTGAGAACTCCCATTCTCCAACTCCTCTTCCCCCTTTGCCTTCGTATTTTTCTTTCTCTTTAGCTTCTTCAGTGAATCTTCTGTTCCCATATCTCACTTTCGATCTCTGTATTCCTATCTCACACGAGCAAAACAACGACGAGCGGTCCGATAGGGAATCAGAATTATACTGGAATTGACGGTGCAAAATGGGAAAAATTAGGGTTTAAAGGATGGGGGGGGTTTAGAGTGCAATACTTGTTGGATATGGGCATTTACCCGAATTCTTGAATGCTGCATGTTTAAACGGGTGGGTTTTGGAGGAACCTCTATTTGGCTTGAGATTTAGTCGCGGTTGAAAACCTAATCAACTTACTCCATTTTTTATTGAAATTAATCATAAAAATGTATTTAAATTAAATTTATTAAATTTAATAAATTAATTTTAAATCAAAAAAATTATGCAATAAATTTTTAAATTCGACTTGAACTCAACTATATTTGTACAAAGATAATAAAATATAAATTAAAAGTATTAAGTTATTAGAATTTGATTCATATTTAAATCAATTAAAACTCGTTTAAATTCAATTTAAACAATAATCAAATCAAATCTGAACATAAATTTTCAAACTCCATATTATTTTTAAATAATTTGAACAACTGATAAATATTAAACCAGCATCTCGACTAAAAATCTAAGTTCTTAGGGAAATTGACAAGAAAAGTAAACTTTTAAAAATTTAAACTATATTTTTTTTCCAATAGAAATTTGAAATACCCCATATCATATAAGTCGTTTTGCACTTAATTTGTTGATGGGTTAGGTTCAAAATAGGAATAGCTTGTGAATGATGTTAATATTTTTAGAGGGTGTATATGTAAATTTTTAAAAATATGGGTAATTTGTGAATAATGTTAATGTTTCTGGTGTATGTATATGTCATTTTTTAAAAATTATAAATAATTTATATAATAGACCAAAAATCAGGAGTATAAATGTCATTATCCCTTCATTTTAATACCCTGGGTAGCAACTTTCTAATTTATACACAAAGGGCTCGTTTGGTTCGTGTACTAGGATCGAACGTGATATGATTAAATAAGATGAAAAATTGAAAGATATTAATCGTATCTTACACTATATGATGTTCTGGTATGTTTTGGTGAAATTGAGATATCCTATAATTATGTATATCGACACATGCTATCGCATTGGCTAACTATCATAATGTAAAATAAAAATTTATAATAAATAGTAATTAACCACGATCTAGCAATTGCTATTGGCTTTGTTTTTGTAGGCCAGGTTATAAAATATTAACCGTACTTAAACAATAGCAGTTGTTTCAATCATATCTAAGAATCATGGCAAGTACTCCAGACTATACCTCGATCATTATAAATTTTGAATAGTTGTGGTTAAAAACTCAATTAACATTATTGATTTACTAAAAATTTTAAATGGTACTCGTTTATAATTTAATAAATAAACTGATTTTGTTTAGTAATTGCGACATATTAATATAAGAATTTTTTAAGTTACTCAGAGTGATCAACAAACAAACGTCCTCTGAGTCAAATGCGGATGAAACAAGAGATTTTGCAACATGTTCCTAGTCTAGTGCCTTCCGTAGCTCTCTCCTTTTAAATCTTTTACCACATCTATTTGACACGCCGGGCAACCTCAAACCTTTCGAACTACCACATTCTAAGAATAGGCAACCTCAAAATACTATAAATACCAATTCTCCAAACTCATTCTTCACCAGCAATACTCATTAGTAAGTAGTTTTGACACAGAGACAGAGGTTGTGTGTGTGTTTGAAGTGTGCTTTTAATTATTTGAGTTAGAAGAAGAAAATGGATAACTCCCAGAGCATTAGCCACAAAGCTGGACAGGTGCAAGGCCAAGCACAGGAAAAGGGCAACCAGATGATGGAGAAGGCTGGCAATGCTGCCCAATCTGCCATGGAATCAATGCAGCAGGTTATATATCTTAACACATCATTAACTGCCCTTTTCCACTCTCTCTCTCTCTCTACCAAATTGTAATGTAGTCTGATGTTTGTTTCTGTATTTTAACTTAAATAAACAAAGTTTTTCTTTATCGTAGCTATAATGTGCATGTGTCGTGATTTGTGTATAGGCTGGACAGCAAGCGCAGGCCAAGGCACAGGGCGCAGTTGATGCTGTGAAGGATGCAACTGGCATGAACAAATGAGGGCTTCGCCATCGTCGTCTAGCTTCTATCCTATTCATGCATCCATTTTTAATTCATTCTTTTTGTTTGTTTGATTTTTCCGGAGTTGTTAGGTATGTTTAGTTTGAAATTTTGAGTTTAAATTTCGATATCAATGACTTCTGTTGGGCAAACAGAAGAAGAGTTTTTGATAAAGTTCTTTAGTTGATCAAATAAATATATTTCGCCCACATATTGTCGCCTTTTTACATTTTATTGCATTTCTTTTCGACACAAATGTCCTCATTATGTAACTGAAAAATAAAAAACGACATATGACATACTTAAAATTGATCATTTTTTTGCAATTCAAGGCTCTTTTAGCACATAGCCCTTTATAATTTAATAAATTTGAATGAATTGAAATGTAGCACCTGATTCATTTAAAAAATTCTGTCTAACATAACTCGATCTAGAAAAATAGATTACTTTGAATATTGTAGTTGAGCTTATAGGTAGGGCATGACATCAAATTATATTACGGGAGTGTCTGAAAATATTTAAAATTAGTATTTATCAACTTATTACATAAAATAAGGTTAAAAGAGTATTTTTGTTTAATTGCCTTTAAAAATTATAAACTTTCCTATCGACTCTTACAATTTACTAGTAAAATTATAAATATCAAGTTATTTTTCAATTTTAATGCTTTAATTTTTTTTATTTTCGAATATTTTTATCACTATTTAATTTATATTTTTTATAATTTATTTCCACCGTAAAAAGAAAAAAAAAATTATGTAAACACTTCTTAACGTAAGATTCAATGTATTAAATAATATCGCATAAGGGGATGCTGATGTGGGAAAAACACGTTTCTTTCATTGAGCTTAGAGGCCCACGTGGTTTAGACTGCTGCAAATAGTTGAGTTGTCGTGTCACCGCAAATTTTAAACTCGTGGTTCAGATTTCACAGATTTACCAGCGATTCTTACGTGGTGTGTTCTAAACCTCATATTCCCCCTTCCTTCCTTGAGAACTTTTTGATTCATCTGCAGCAACGTTGTGATCTTCTGTTTTTGTCCAAACAGGGAATAAGCATAATCACACTTCACCTTGACTACTTCGACTGCTACAGGGCCACCTCCTCTACAAAGAACCTTAAACAACAAATGCACGTACGTTTATAATTATGACACTTAATTGGGGAAAATTAATTATAAAATGCAAAAAAGAAATTAAGGAAATGATGTGTTTTAAAAAATTTTAAAAGTTATTGTTATGGGTTTAAGTTTGGAATAATCAGATTCTTGGATGTTGAAATCTCGTAATTGAAAAGTGAACGAGGAATCTGTGAATATATATAGGTACGGTGTTAGTGTACACTCCCACGCTCTTTACAAAATTATATGTACACTCCCAGAGGGTGTTAGTGTAATGGATATTAAGAAATATTTATGTAAGTTTTTGTCTTTAAAATTTGAACGAAACTCAAAAAGTGTCAATATAATATATCATAATTCTGACATGACTCAACACAAATTGGATTTTTATTATTTTTATTTTCCATTCTATTTAATTGATACATACTAAAAGAATGACGTTATCTTATTTTGGTAAAATATTTATATATAAAATATATGTAGGATAAAAGATGAAATAAATTTTATGAAAAAAAGTTGTATCGGCCCACCAGGCGCCAAGAGCTATTACCAACCACAAATAAGTTTTAACAACTTTGTCATCCACTAACTTTATGCCATGTGTCCTCCCATGGATTCTCTCAAGTCTCAACCCCCAGTTGCCACCATTACCTTTGCTTCCCCCGCTCACCCCTCAACATTAAGCTTCCATGCCAAGTACAGAGTGACTATACTGAAATGCTGAAGCTCCAAAACAGCCCCATGAAACACGGCGGCGCCGCCAGGAGCACCTGGCCCCGTGGCTGCGACACTTGCCGCTCAGCTGCATCCGCCGTCTACTGCCGCACGCACTTGGCCTACCTCTGCACCAGCTGCGATACCCGCATACACGCCGACAACCACTTATCTCCCCGCCACGAGCGCGTATGGGTCTGCGAGGCCTGCGAAAGCTCTCCCGCGGCCCTCATATGCAAAGCCGATTCAGCTTCCCTCTGCTCCGCCTGCGACGCCGACATCCACTCGGCCAACCCTCTCGCCCGCCGCCACCACCGCGTCCCCATCCTGCCGATTCCAGGTACTCTCTACGGCCCCTCAGCCGCCAACGCTGACGGAGTCATAGTCCGCCGGTCGATGGATGAAGAAGCTGAGGATGAGGATGAGGATGAAGCAGCTTCATGGCTATTATACAACCCTACAATCAAGAACGGCGATGAAGACCAAAGCAACGACGATAATGGGAGGGCGTCGTTTGGCGGAGAGGCGGATGAGTATTTAGCCCTTGATTACTACAATTCGTGTCAGAATAATCAGTTCAACAATGGATACAGTATTAATCAGCAGCAACCATGTCAGAGTTTTCCTCAACGTAGCTACTGCAGCGACAGTGTTGTCCCAATCCCACCTGCATACAGTTATCCTGCTTCAATTTCTCAAACTGTAAGTCCTTCACTTGGCTTATCTATTCCCCGTTCAAGATTTTCCTCTGCTAGTGATTGCTGTTCTACATCATATATACACACACACATGTATATCTAAAGATACAACAATCATTTCAAACCAGCAACACTATAAACCTTGAAACATAATTAAACCAGTTTAATTTCTCGGATCAGGTTGCGCTTCCATTAATGGATCATGTCGGGGGGGTTCCGGAACCAGCAACAAGTGAAGTTTCAGTCTCCCAAACACGACCTCCAAAAGGAACCATCGAACTCTTCTCAGGCCCTCCTGTCCAAATTCCAACACAGCTTTCTCCAACAGACAGAGAGGCCAGAGTGTTGAGATATAGAGAGAAGAAGAAGAACCGGAAGTTTGAGAAGACAATCAGGTATGCGTCGAGAAAGGCTTATGCAGAAACCAGGCCGAGGATCAAAGGTCGATTTGCCAAGAGATCAGGAGATGCAGAAGCCGAAGTGGATCAGCTGTTCTCTACATCTCTAGTAAGCGAGAGCGCGTTCAGCGTCGTCCCGTCCTTCTGAAGAGGTCGGGATTTGCAGTAGCGAATAGTACTAAAATGACACTCATAGTATATATTGCATCTTCTTGCAATTGTGTTGTTATAATATTGATATGATCTTATGTATGTATGTATGTACACTTTTCAAGTAACTAGGTTGGTAACTGGGGGTGGTAGAAAATGGAAAAATTTTTGGAGAAGTTTGGCTTAAAAAGGAACACAACTCATTAGGTTTGATGGAATGAATCATCCAGTGTTGTGGTATGTGCGATTTAATTATAATTACTATTTGAAGAGTGACTATTACAAGGCTTAAGTTTAAATTTGAGACTGTAATCCCGTTTCATCGCAATTTATTTTACAAAGAAAAAACGATAATTGTGAGTATAGTACATTGGTTTTACAACAAATTTAATCTGTTTTCTATAGGAAAAAACTGCAAAGTTTGTAAATTTACAATAAAGATAGAATTGGCGGGAAGACTTGATTTGAATTCCGAGGTAAAAACTTGACAATGTCTAGATTTGGGGCTGTAAATAAATTGGCATTAATAAATAACCATTTGGTTGAGCGAAAATGGTTTTTACATTTCTTACTCTCGCTTGTCGTTGAAATTACGTCGTGTTGTTAAATATGTTGTTGTTGCGCCATTTGCATCAATGCAACATAATTTTTTATTTTACCGACCTGAAAAATAATGGGTTATCCATGTGCTGGCATCAACAGGATATTGGTACACTATTCTCTTTTTTAGTTGCTTTACAGTAGAGCGACGATGTACCGTACTTACGTGTTGTGCAGTCATTTTGTTCGTCTTTTTCACGATACCCCAAATCTTTTGCTTCTTTCTTAATCTTGTGTCTGTTTTCTTATATCCTTTCAATCTCAAAAAGGATTTTCTTCCACTGTGCGGTCTTCAGGTGTGCATGATATGACGGTGTATTTGGCTAATGAGGTAGCAGTGGGAAACGCAGGAAAATATTGAAGTAACCTTTGTTGGTACATATGACATTTCTAATCTGGCTTCTCTTGCGTAGCCAGCAGATTAAGCTACAACATCAGCAACAATAGCAAGAAAACGAATATAAATTCATACTAGAGGAGGAATTATAAAAGGACAAAAAGCGACTCATGTTTGTGAACTTATAACAAGTAGCACGAAATTTATACGTGCTGAAAAACAAGATCAGTTAGATGGCTCACAAAGAATAGGAAACCTATCACTGTACAATATGACACTTCGAAAAATGAAGTTAAAAGAGTTTGGCACTTACTGTAAATTCTGTTCTTGTCATGAACCAATGAAATGGTTCGAGAGTGTACTAGTAGAAACGAGGAAAAATGGATCCTGTGGTAAAGACAGTTTACTCACTAAATTACTAAAAGCCATGGCACTTTCAAACTCATGCAGTACTAGCTACAGGTAGTTTCTCATATGTGGACCTCTGCCGGAATCTTCTGTGTAGAAGGCAACGTCCACCAAACCGTTGTTGCAAGTAAATAATGAAAACAAATAGAAGACCTCCAACCGAAATGATAATATCCCAGGCGGTGGAATAGTAGTCAAGTCTTGGGTTTGCATATATGTAACTGAACGACCAAGCAGAGCTATGAGACCTGTAAAGGTCATATGCATGTGGCAGTAGACGAACAAAAGTTATTCCAAAATAAAACGGAGGAGCAAGAGCCTTCCCATTGGAGTCGGAAAATATATTGAACAGTACTTGCGGGAGCAGAAAGCCATCCAATATCAACCCAGCATAGGATTTGAGATCACCCCATACAGATTGCTGTTTATATCCAAGATGGTGGATCCTTGGCCTTTGATATGACTTTCTTGACAGGTGAACGAACCAAGCAATCAACCCACCACCAATATACATAGGTAAAGATAGATACAGAACTTTCTTCTCAGATATCCAGAGGTTCTTCTGGCTTCCATCACCAGATCTTGAAGACCAGGCCATTTGGAGAAGTCCAACTTCCAGTAAGAAAGGTATCATGGTTATTACCCTCACTAACACCTCATTCACTTCAAGCCATCCGTCATTACCGAAGTAGACATTCACATTGTTGTGGCTCATCATGAAGAGAGCTTCAAAATTCAATAATAGTGGAACAAGATGCCCTAGAGTGAGTACGACAAGCATTATGACAGAAACCATGGGGAGTGCATCTGCATGTCTCTTGACATGCAATAGCTGCAGAGCCATGAAGATACATGAGAGGGTGTTGGAAATCAGAACCATGGTAATCTCCAAATCCATTCTCCATATGGATTCCTTTGCTTGCCCTGCATAAACTGAACTTGCAAAAATTTCAAAAGGTTCAAAGTAAAGACGGTCAGACTTCTCTCGTGTGCTTTCAATAGTTCCCTTTAGGGCACCTCCATTTCTCGCATTAAGTGGAGGATACTGAATGTCAACCAGAATCTCACAATCCAGTGATACGTTTCGCCCTACCCTTGCTTTAGGTGGCCCGACATCCATACAGCCAATCATGCAAAGGTGCCCACTTCCAAAGTCATATGTCCCTTCAGCAGAGATTTCAAATGATTTGATTTGCATATATTCACTGCTGAGCCTGAAATCATGAGAAGTTGCAAGGCTCAGTATATAGCTGACATTTATCATTTTACTAAGGTTTTGCTTCCCTTCCCAAGTAGAGTCTGCTTCCCTTCCAACCACAGAGGATAACTGGTAAGGCTGATTATCTATGTAAAGGGGAGAAGAGTAACCCCAAAGATCTTTCACTTTCTTATTGCCACCAAACATGTCAAATCTCATATCAGGCGATAATGGAGCAGGGTACTTTCCTTCCTCTGTTTTCTGTATCATCTTATTTGCACAAGATTTTCTGGCATTTGAAATCTCTTTATACTCATATGTCAAGCCTGCTGCTCTGGCATTCTTATTCTTTATGCTTGACAAAGACACACTGCCAAAATAGCCCGATTCATTAACACTTCTACTACTCCACAATTCCCCGACTATATAGCTTCTCTCTCTTAATGTCCACCTAGCTGGAAATCTTAAACTTAGTCTGATCAAACACTCTCCAACAAAACCCTCATCCCCATCGCCGAAAATACGGCAGGCAACCATGTTAAGCCTTCTTTTCTTCCCATCCCATTTCCCTTCACTAACCAATGTCTTATTTGGTTCAAATGGCAACCCATAACCATTGTGCCCCAAATCCCCGAACCCCAACAAGAACCTCACTGTACCACCGTCCAAACACTCAATTTGGTTAAAGTACATCACACTTGGTGTGAAATTACCATTTCCTCTTCCAAGAAAATTGCAACTCACACTATTGCAGTCACTCTTATAATCCAGATCAACTATTCCAGCAGATATAATATATGTACACATATTCTGCCCCAAATCCTCTAAGCCTAAAGAAACACTTGTCATATCATCCAACAACTGAAACTCATTACTTTCAATTTCTTTATCAATCAACTCATACTTATAGGTCCTCAAATTCACACCCAGTATTGATATCAATTTCCGGTCACGATTCATTTCATTATCTACATCTACACTTTCCATAGTGCCATTAACTAAACTATTGAATATATTCGACGAATTCAAATAATCAAGCTTTAAAACAACATGATTAGAGCTTAACCTGCCAAAACCAGACCCAACCATACAGAGCTTCCCTGAAACAGAATCCCAAAACCCACTCAACGTAAAACTGATTGAATTCCAGGCGTCACCTGGCGTCACCGGAATCCTCGGCGGCCGGAAATGCACAAGGCGCAATCCCCGGCGGGTCCGATTACGAGAGTAACCCACACCGGCTACGCTCAGAACCCCTTCGATTTTGAAGACAGCATCTTTCTGGGTTCTATACGCTTTGTGACAGGAGAATGATAGCGACCTGGGGATTTCAGAAATTCCCTTGTTCATATTGTTTGCACTGGCATCAACATGGGCGTGGCGAAGAGCAAGAAACTTAGGGGTGAGAAGTGGAGGATTAGGGCTTGGAAGCAAAGGCAGATCCCGTACGATGGCGCCGCAGTGATCCGAGTACGAGATAGCAGCAGCGGCCGAGCTAAGCGGCAAGAGGAGGAGGAGGAGGAGGATGGCCGTGAATGGAAAATCGGCGTGCATAATTCTGAGAAGTTGAATTTTCTGATTGTTATGGCGAAGAGAATGTCCATAGATGAGGGGATTTGGATCTGAGCATTGAGTTCAACACTTTTACCACACTTCACTAATATTGATCATCCACCAAAAACTCACGCGATCTCAGCCCCACCCCCTAAGAATTTGATTTTTTTTTCTTTTTTTGGCAAATTATATTGGGCTACCTCAAGATTGATACAATTATAAATATTTTTATTATTTAAAAAATTATTAATATAATTAATTTTAACAATCGTTCAACAATCAATCAAAATTATTAATTTTTATTTGATTTATATTTATTCTTTATGATGAATTCATCGAAATACCTAAATTACAATTTTATTTTTCTAGAATTTTTATAAAATTTTCAATTCACATAGTCCATTTTTCTTTTTATATTTTTTTCAAAAAAATTAAAAAAAAAAGTACAATAAGGGTAAACTGGACAATCTCAAACCTCAATTCAAAAATTATATAATTATATTAAACATTAGGGTATTGATAATTTTTTAAACAATAAAACATATCCGTAATTATGTTAAGAATTAAGCTTTGAGGGAAGTCATTGTATTTAATTTTTTTAATATATATTTATATAGCATTTATATTTCATTACACATACATACATATATATCGCACCCGAAAAAATAGAAAATCAAGTTAGCAATATATCTTAATTTTTTTTTATAATATAGTATATTTTTTATTAGTAGGTATGTGATGCATGGAAAGATAACAACGGACAATTCTTTAATATTATGTTTAGATAGACAAATTCGATTTAAGAATTGTAAATTCATCGTAACAAGTTCATCAATTTTTTTTGGATAAATAAATGTCACAAAAAATTTCAAATTCTTGAGTCTTGGAACTATATTTTGTGGCACTTTAATAAATTTTAAATACATATAATACAGAGTCATTTAAAAAATTTTAACTTAAATACTCGTGTAAAATTTAAAATTTTCCATCTAAAATATTTTGTAATTATCATCTGAAAATAAAAACTCGGTGATCATCCAAAATAACCATCACTAATACATAGATTATCATCCATAACTTTGTATCATCAGAAGAAATATAGAATTGCTATCCCAAAAAAAAATAAAATAATAAAATGTACATACAGGTTATTGATTATAACAATTACAATATACAAAATTATTTATCAACGTTTCCATGTACTATAAGCTATTTAAATTCGGTAGCGTATTCTGAAGTATCTAAGAACTGTGTACATATGCAATAGCTACAATATAAGGGGTCTTTTTGCAGTTACTTGTAATATGGAGGGTTTTTTTGCAATTCATTGTGAAGTATGAGCATCCCATGTCGTATTTGGCAGGAAGCAAACCTACAAAACAATTATAATTTATCTTAAGAAAAGATACAATCCGTTTCACTTAAACTACTGTTTCAACCATAGTTAATTATGGGGTTTCAGTAAAAAATTTTATTAAATAATATTATTTGACTAAGATCAAATAAAGGTGAAAACCTGGTCTAAAATTGGCTGGCGAGATGAATGAAAAGCCACCTCAGTGGTGTTGCATCATAACACAACAACTGAAGAACCATTCTTTGAAGATTTTGTAAGAACCTTGCAACATTAATGCTCATTAATTAATTCCAAAATGGTTCAACGTTTGATTCGCATAGAATATATTTGAAGTTAAATTCTTTATTTATAATTAAACAATTAATTATATTTTGTTTAAGTGATTCTAAATTCGTATGATTCTCAAATCTCTAGTAACGAATTTCAAACATATCATATAATTTTAAATTAAACTCGAAATCATATCTTCAAACACAAAAAAATCTCGATTAAATTGAAAAGCAAATAATGTTAAAAGATCATGATGGGGTATATAAGGACAAGTTTTAACATGTTACCGTGGTATTAATGAGACCTGATTCAAGTGTCGAAATTGAAGTTTTGAGTTGGATTATTTCTCAAATTGTAACTAGAGCTCGAGCTGCACAAATCGAAAGTTAGATTTTCAAGAGCCTCTCCAAAATAGATTATTGGCAGATCCAAATATCTACTTTTAAACGATATTTGGATAGATAGAACTAATTTTTCATTGAATATGGATGGACTTCAAAGCCCTCTACTATGAAGTTATTTGAAATATTTTATTTGAATTTTTTTTCTGGAGTCACTTAAAATACGTTTCTCGAAATCTTCCCTCAAAATTCAAATTCATCAATCTAAATAATATAACCTTATAGCGGAGGATGAGCATTAATTAATATTCGATATTTACATATTATTGATTTATAATTAATAATTTTTCAATTAATTAGCATGTTTTTTCAACTTTTAAATTTTTATCCTAAGGTGATTCCAGGATTAATTTGATGGGAATATCAACCCATTTGCATACTCCTTTTCTCCAAGTAGTCTTCATGAATCTTTGTCTCCTAGCTATCAATGTCTTAAAGTTAAAGTATTAATTAATTAATTGAATTAGTGGACTTTTTTGACAAATCTGGGTGCCTCACTTTCTAATCTAAGGGACCCCTCCACCCCACTTCCATTCACATTATTTCCAACTCCAACATTGCAATTTCTACCCCACACCTTAATTAAATTTCACATTTTTATGGCATGTCTCTAATCCTCTTACTATTCATTAGGCTTAATTCAGTTGGCGAAATTTAAATTATATAATTAAGTGATTATATATTTGAGTTCCGTCAATATGTGGGTAATAATAGTTGTTGATTTATTGTAATAATATCAGTTATTAATTAATTATACATATTTAATAATTATAATTGATGTACATTGATTTTTAATGATTGAATTTTAACATTTAATTGTAATTAATTCACTCAATATATATATATATATATATATTCAGGGTAAAAAGTTATAATTTTTCAATATTTTGTAGAACTCAAGTATTTTTGTTTTCCTTTTAAAACTCTTTAAAGTCCTTAAAAATCAAAATTCTTTATACTTTATTAGATATTAAATTTGTATGATAAGCATAAATCAGTTCATGATTTAAATTTCACGACTAGAATTTTGAAAGTTGAAGGACTAAAATTTTATTATTTAAGAGTTGAAGGACTAATATAGGATATTGTCAAGAAAACGTGATCTATAAGTATTCGAGTCTAATCACATATCACGTGATTCTGTCGCATGGTTTCCTCCACCGTCATTAGTTCAAACACGAGTCTTCGTCAAAATTTTATAATCGCTAATTTAACAATGGATGCCTCGTACGTAAAACGTGTTTTCTGGTGTTAATCAGTCGTGAGAGCTCAGGTGGGAATGCATCCGCAGTCTCGAAGGTAAGTGGCTAAATGCCTAACTAGTTCCAACTATTGAAATACTTTTATAATAATTTTAGGTAATTATAAATTTTTATTAATTAATTATTGATTGTCAAAGCATAACTATTTTTACAGTACTCGTGGTGATTTATATCTGTGTTGATTTCGCATATTTAATTTGTCACCTAAATGTATTGTATTTATTTATGTCTTTTAATAGAACAAAATCGTGCGACTTTCTCTTACAGGACTGAAGTCAAAGTAGACAATACCTTATTATAAAGTTGGCTGGACTAAGACCTTGTTCATTGTGAGGCGTATTTTCGAGATAAAATCATGATTCTCACGAAGGTAAACGGACAATATCTCATTCAGAAAAACACTGATCACGTCATAAAGTTTGGAAGCCTCAATTTCATTTATTTATTAATTAATATAGTTGGAAGACTGAGTTTATGACTTCAATTACTAATCTTTGTTTCCAACTAATCCATCAAAGCAAAGTCACAAAAACACAATTGATCAACTAGAAATTATCCATTGTTAATCCTCATTAATTTCTTTTAATACACACCTAATCCATCAAAAAGAAAAAGGGTTAAGATCTAATACCATTGATCATGAGTCATGTGTTGGCATCATTAGGCAAGTAATGTGGATGCTTGCTTAGCCTAATCCATATGCTAATCTTCTTAATTAATGCACTAATTATATAATGGTGGTCTTGTCATTATAGAAACTATATTTAATTAAGTCCTGGGGTCCCCTTTGTGCTTTAGAAAGTAGACCCCTCTATATTTATATATATACACACACACACACTACTAGACGCTACTCACCCTACCTCACCACAACAATCAAATCAAATTAAAGGGCTGGATACATTACATAAAAATGGATTTTTGCCTATGTTATAAATTATTATCATATAAAGATTTACTATTTATTATAATCAAATAAAATCAATATAAAAATTTAAATTTTGATCATTATTAAAATAATTGTCATAATTTTTAGTTATAGCGGATGTTTTAGTTTAATATACTTGCAAAAACAATGACTAATAACTATTGCACAGACATAATTTATTAATATTCAATACGATTTTTAAATTTAATTATAGTAATTAATTATAACAAAAATTAATAGTTATTTTAATAGGAGTTTTACTTGTATTTAATTATTTTTTTAAGTTTATATATATGTAATATACATAGGTGTGAAAATATCAAATAATAAAAATTAAGCTGTATTTATGGTGAGATTTATATTATACTGATATGATATAAATTACACTATATTTGATTTATATAATAAAAACTTGAATGAGAAAGGAATTTATGAATTTCTTTGCCCCCTCTGCCTTTCTTTTCTTTTCCTTCACATAATCAAACATAAAAAGTAAAGAATCTCCCATTTCCTTCCCTTCTATATTCTTTTTTCTTCTTCTATTATTATTATTATTATATATATATATATCTCAAGTGTGAAAATGTTAATAATAAGTAAACAATATTATTTGTGAAACATGTGATATACTGACAATTTATTTTGAAATTTAACCTCTACCAAGAAATAGCCAATTATTTGAACCATTTTCCAGGGAGTTTGCAATATTTTAAAGTAAGCGCTTGTCAGTTTATTACTAAAAATAATACTATTTATTTACTATTTTAATCTTTTGGACTACTTAAATTAAATTGATTTAAACGAAAAATTAAAAACAACTTCTACAACTTATTAATAAAATTATAAGTATTAAGTTTCTCTACTTTTGGTATTTTTTTTCAAACGTCTTTAAGTTTTACTATTATTTAATTTACAAATTTCTTAACAATTTTATTGGTATAAGAAAATAGAAATTATTGCAAAGGAGGGTTAAATGTGCATATAAGGTGAGGATACTTGTAGCAAAACAACACGTTTAGTGGGTCCAGTCACAGAATTTGGGTCATCTTCTTGGGACGACTTCACACTCATTCTCTTTCGCCTAATACTTTCTCACATCAAATTGCTCACTTCCATTTCGATAATACTGAATTTCTTTTTAGTATTTCAGTTTGGGTATTTGGTAAACCGAAGTTTTCATTAGATATATAAAGCATATATAATTAAATGTTTAAAGTGTTACCTACACTTTTATTTATTTATCAATTATTATATGTATATAAAAATATTATTTTGGTATTTGGTACTGTTCGGCAAATCAATACTAAAAATCGAAACCGAAACAGAACACCAAATATTCAAGAAAATAAAATCGGAAAATCAAACTGAAAAGTTTTCAATTCGATTGCATCACGTACCAAATTTTCAGTCTGGGTTCTGTTTGATTATTTTACTAAATTGTGAGTGCCCATAAAAAGTAACGAAGAACCACGCATATTTTAAAATTATAAATTACTTACAGAGATATTTATAAATTACCCACCAATATTGTTCTGGTATCAAGAAAAGAGAATGGAACCACATGCATTAATAACCATATATTATATAGGGAAGAAGTGTTGGCATTATGGCATACAAGATTCCAACTCAAATAGATCCTTGTATTTATTGTGTGTAGTGTAGTATGACATTAATTGACAATGCCATCCATTGTAAAAGGGTAAAATTGGAAAGCTTGTAAACAAAGAAAGTTGAAAAGAAATCAAATCCATTGAGAAGTAGGATGGAAACAGTACTAAAACCAAACCAAAGATTAAGAAAGAATCCCCACTTTCTTTTTATGTTATGCCCTCAAACTCACTTCTCCTTCTCCAACACAATAATCCCATTTCCACCCCCATCCTAATCCATGCACTATCTAGTCTCTCTTTGGAACACCCCCCCCCCCCCTATATATGTGTATATATATATCTTTACTCCCAGAAAGAGAGAGAGAGAGAGAGAGAGATGGGGCCGAAAATCCAGCATCCAACAAACAGCACCACGGCGGCGGCTGGCGGCGGATTCCAGCGGTGGAACTCGCCGGTTCCATACCTGTTTGGTGGTTTGGCTCTGGTGTTGGGCGTCATAGCTATGGCATTGATAATTTTGGTTTGCTCTTACAGGAGTCCGTCGTCTGAATCGTCGGAAGAGAAGCCGGAGAAAAGCGTGCACGCTTTACGCTCTGAGATGGAGCCCAGAATAGTGGTGATCATGGCCGGAGAAACCAACCCCACCCACCTCGCGAAACCGCTGGGCGCCGCCAGACGGGTTGAGGAAGTTTGAGGGAGACTTTTAACTTGTGTATCATGAATACGTTTTTTGGTATCTGGTTTAGATAGGTTCATTAATTAGTTGCATCAACACACGCTTTTTAGTTTGTAGTTTAACATGTTAAGTCCTTTTTGGGACTTTTTGGTTCTGGGATTTGGTAATTTGATAGCAGAAAGAAAAAGGGATTAATTTGTGACAAACAATACAAATTTTGAGATTACAGTTTGATTTCATTCTTCTACATATATATTTAATTCAAAATTGATTTTACTAGGCTTTAATTTGACAGCTTTATGTCTGTCAATTTGTCAATACTTTGGTAAATGGCAATTAGCATCACCTCCTTTATTTGTAATTTTGATAGTAAAATTAAAATATATATATATATAATAATTATATCATATTTACTTAGATTATTTAAGTTGAATAATTAACCGACCTATTTGAGTATATTACTGCACATTTCTTATTGAAAATATAAGAACAGATCATCATTAAGAAATTAAGACTAAACATAATTATTTAATATAATTAATGATGTGTGGTTGGTAACAGTTAAGGAAGAAGCACTTGATAATTATAATTAATGTGACTTGTTTTGCTAATTAATGTGGTCTCCATTAATGGGAATAATAATATTCATAGGTAATTAGTGAGATTTTTCATTTGTGGCGTCTCGAACATGTTAGAGAATGATTGAGTAGTTTGAAATTAGATTTGCTCTGTAACATGTGCAATATATTAAAATTATTATATTTACACTTTTAATTTATGGCCTATTTATATAAATTAATTTTATTGTTTAAAAATTACAATACCTTCGAAAAATATTAGATAATTGCACAAATTGTAAATATAATTATTTGTATTTGTTAAATAATTAATGTATAATTTTAAAAATTGATTAATTATGTATATTTGTAGTGTGATTAAATTTAATTTAAATATATATTGCATTTTAAAATTAGTTTGAGAGGCTGCGCTTTCTCACCAATTACTTCTATAGTGATTAGAAACATGTACTAGTAATTATTTAGTCATTCTAATTTGATTATTATGCCACGGCTCGAGGGTGCAAAAGATTTTAATATTTTTATTTTTATAGTATATAATTTATTACATTATTCAAATTCAAAAATTAAATAAAAAAAATTTCCATTTAATTTTGTTTTCATTATCTATACTATTATTTAAAAAAAAAGATTTATAAACTCAAGTGATAGATTTGATATCAGTTGATCCACTGTTGTAGATGAGAGAGTGGACCACTTGCCCTCCTTCAGCGCCTTCGGTCGGGTGATTATGCTCTATGCATCTTTGGTTGTAAAATGAATATATAAAGAGAAATTGTCAGCTCTCAACCCAATTGAGCGTTTGACACGCAATACAATACTCACGTTGTAATCGAAATGGATGTCCTAAAATCGAGCTATTTTTCTTTGGTCGATTTGGATGGATCATATTATTTTCCTTTCTTCTACGTTAGATATGATGTCCTAAAAATTCCTTACAATTACTGTAGTTACAAATTAAATTTACTCCCTTTTGTTCAATTTTATTATTTATAAATAACATATTAGTATTTATTTTATATATAAATATAATCATCGCTACTATAACATATATTGTACAAAATTTCAATTATTGACAATTAGTGCCTATAGAAAAAATTATCAGCATTTTTTTTTGCATGTTAGGTTGTAAGTCAATGATAAACTCTAATATACAAGAATAAATTAATTATAAATTTCAATAAATACATATATTAGTAAATTATGTGCAAAAATACTGTGTGATACGGTATACAATATATATATATATAGACTGTATAATGGGAGACAGTGGTGCTGTATGTTGCCATTCTACATAACTCCAACTTCCCATTCGCTCTCTCAGTCTCTCTTGTCTATAATCTTTGTTGGATATTCCAAGTCCAACACTACCTACCTCTATGATAAATTTTGGAATAATTATATGTATGCCCGTAATTTATGGACTATTCACATAAACTATTTATATTTTTTAAAAATTATATATGGATCGACCTAAATATTAATATTAACATAAACCATTCTGCTTTTTCAAAAATTACACATACACACATTAGAAACGTCAATATTTTTTACACAAATCAATCCCCACGATGTAATTATCCTAGAGGTGTCAATGTGTAGGTTTTGTCCTTGAGGAAGTGCCAATGTGAATTATAATTATAATTTTAAGGAGTGTATTTGTAATTTCATAAAGTGAAAGACATTTGTGTAATTATATCTTATTTCAAGAACATTGGTGTAATTTTCAATAAACTAAAAAGCATTTATTCCACCATGTAAATAGGTGTAGTCCTATAAGAAGAAAAAAAATACTTTTTCCCCTTTGTTTATCCCATGTTGCCATCCCTACTTCTAAAGTTAAGTTTAATTACACAAACAATCCCTAATTTTTTGCAAAATTATAAGTTCACTCATGAGGATTACCAATATAATTAACTCAAGGGGCATAATTATAAAATTTTACCTCTGAATAAATATGTACTTGTAATTACAATTTAAACTCTAACTTTAAAGATGTACTTATAATTTTATAAAAGACTTAAAAATATCTATATATTTAGACCTAAATCTAAAAAAAAATGTCAACGTAATTTACGTGTTTTTATATTCATGATTAATTATATTTTATAGAGAGAAGTATCTGTTGAAGTTGAATTGATTCCAAGTGACCTGAGCTCATGGACAACTCTTTGAGCCATCAAATCTTTACAAGACCAGAAAATCTTAATCAAATTATGCTCAAATCCCATAATGTCCACACCTTTCTAAACTGCGGTGATGATTGACTTGAAACACTTTCTCAATTAATTTACGAGTAATCTCTCAAGAATCTACCAAAGTACAAGAAGGAATCTTCCCCCAAAACTACACTTTTTTACACTGTTGAAATGGACGGTTGCAGAACAAAATGCGACTAGCACAAATATCAACACCCAAACAACCTACGGCTCCATCAAAAAACAAAAAAGAAAAATGACACTTTCTAACACTACTTGGAGATGGAAGTCTCCAATTCCTTACCTCTTTGGCGGATTAGCTCTTGCTTTGGTGCTTATTGTGTTGGCATTGGCCGTTCTTGTCTGCACGGGACAGAAGGGCTCGTCTGAGGAGAGACGGACGATCAGACCAGACGACGTTGAGGTTCGTATGGAGACGGTGGTGGTTGTGATCCTGGCAGGAGATGACTGCCCAAAGTACGTGGCCACACCGTCTCTACAGTAGTAAAAGATAGCACTTTGCATGCAGAAGGGGATGATCAGACCATGAGTCTAACTTCGACCGAATTTAACCAGATCTGAACCAACTATATGGCACTGGTCATGTAATTGATTTTGTTCGACTAGACCTGAATAAAATTTTTTTTCCAAAAATAAATGCAAATTATTGTGTATATTTATTTTTTTAACTCTTACCAGCTTCATTTACATCATTTCTTTATTGTCCCAAATTGAACTAATGCTTTCTTTTTTTTAATTATTGTTTTCTTGATTTCCATGAATTTCTGTATTTTATTGCTCTGGGTTTGAGGATATAATCCACCAACACAAGACGAAGAGTTAATTTATTTTTTCTTGACAATCATACAAGATTTATTTTTACATGAGATTAAAAAAAAGAAAACATGTCAGCTTCTTGAACAATGTTTCGGACCACTCAAGAAATAAAAAAATTCATCGAAATTCTGATATTGTTGTTAGTTTTTCTTATAAACACAGCTTATATTTTGCTTCCGACAGTGAGCAATAAAAGATTTTAACTATAAACTGAAGGGTTGGCGCAACCGTGTAAAACTCCATTGCATTCACATTAACGAGTGAATTTATCTAGCAGAAAGTTTCGTACTCGAACCCCATGTGCGCAAATCGGCCCCTTCGGGTCAGTAGCAGCCACAATGCCGGGATTAGTCTCGAATAGTGGGTTTGGAAACAGCTCAGATAGGGGGGAAAAAAACCAAAAATAAGAAAATAAAAGTGTTTTTAATTAATTGAGTAGAGCACCTGATTTTCCGTAATAATATTTTCATGCGCGAGGAATTAAGAATGTAATGATATTCGATATGGAAAAACGTAGTGGACGCTGCGGCTGGGAAATGCAAAAAGTGATCAGTGATGTAGATATGAATGATGACAACAGCAGCTGCAAAAGCAATGAATGAGGATCATTCGATTCAAACAAAAGTGGACTATGTTTAGGCTTTGTCTTTCATAAATTTCATACATATGCTTTTGGTATTGTATTTTAGATCAATGATCCATCGCCTTAAGTTTGTGAGTTCGAGTCTTCTGAATACGGGTATTTAATCTACTTTTAACAATAGACATTGTCTTTTTGTTTACTTTGAGTTTGTTGGTTGGTTTAGAATGATCGATGCTTTGTTACTGAAAAGTGTGATAATATTATGTTGGTTGATTCAAAAATATTGATGTATTTTTTTTAAAAAATAAGATAGTTTACATTTGTAATAACTTTCAATAATGTAATGATCGGACAATAATATTTGATCGATAGATATGTTTAGAGTAAGGTTTGTAGAATGTTTGGAGTTTGGTAAAATTTTGATGAGTTTAAAACCCAGAAGCTTATTAACACAAACGAAGAAGTGGTGACTGTCACTGTAAATAGTGGAAACAAAAGCACCATTTGCGTTCCTCAGGATTCCTTTTCGTCGCATATCCGTCGCATATTCTGATTGTACTTGAGCAATAAACAGTAGAAGCTTGTACTATATGCCTCGATTATATCCTTTATGAGCCCACAAAGCAAGCACACCATCGCTCCAACTAAATCAAGAAGGTTTTTATTATAGTACTTTGATATTTAAATTAGTAGGTTGTAAGAGAACTGATAATAGGAGTGCAAACGAGTCGAAATGAAGGCTCGAGCTCGAGTAGTAGACAATGTGCTCAAGCTAATGGAAGATAATCTTTCCCTCAAGAATTGCATCCAAGATATCTTCTCTTTATGTTATTCCTGGATTCTTTGGCGCACTTCAACATCTTCTTCTACAAACGGTAAAAAAAAAAAATTAAAAGAAGAAAAATACAGTTAATGGTGGAGTCGGAGGTGCCAATGGATTTGTGGGTGTGAAGTTGGAGTTAGAGTCTGCAATCTTTTCCTTCTCCGCGGGAGAGAGAGAGTTCAGAAATTAGGGAGAGAGAGTTTTCACGTAATCACATCATTTAAGTTTTTAACTCTCCAGATTTCATACCTTTCCTTTTCTATTTTTAATTTTAATTTTAATAAATTAATTGATTGATTTAATAAATATACAAATAACTAATATATTTCTTCCTATACATTAAATAAATATAAGGATAAAATAACTAATAACAAATATATTTGTTGTAGTTGAAATCAAAAGTATTAAATTGTTGATTATGCTTGTTTTTAGATAATACATCCCAAAATATCATATTTAAATATGATATATTGACTAGCAACTAAGGGGTGGGGGGTTGAGCTCGCGAGCCGAACATAAATCATAGAGCTCGAGCTTGAATGTGAGATTGGCAAAACTTGCACCCCTAACTGATAGTGAAAGTCGTTTAGCAGCAAAAGTTGTACCTAATGCAAACCAAATTCTCTCAATTGTATGATTTAAGTAAATTACAAACACCAAAATAATCCAATGCGTGAATCCTTACATGTTACGTTTTAAGAAGCACTGGGTCCAGATTGTAAAGATCTTGAATAAATAAAATGAATCCAAAGATTTGTTGGAAGTTCGTAATATTCA
Source organism: Sesamum indicum (assembly GCF_000512975.1). NCBI lineage: Eukaryota > Viridiplantae > Streptophyta > Magnoliopsida > Lamiales > Pedaliaceae > Sesamum > Sesamum indicum. The sequence goes on from NC_026152.1 coordinate 2,953,712, forward strand.
ACAGGAGAGTCTTGATATGACCTTGATAAGACATACCCCACATCAAGACCCAATTTCAAATCTCGCCTTTCCCATATTAATGTCAGATTCATCAACATGGCAGTGTGTAAGAATGGTTAGTAAAGAAGGTGGAAAACGAAAATAAATATCAAATCCATCGAAGTTACACACAGATTGTACCTTGAGCAAGACTAACCGCAAGTGAAAATGAAATACCAAAACTGCTACAGGAAGTACAACAAGAAGAACAAAGGTGCCCCAAAAATTTTATTGATAAGAAAGAAAGCTCCTTCTCCTTCTGGTGCTCGTTCGGACAGTAGCAATGTTGTGAAATCAGGCATCAAGTGACGATTTCAAGAATGAAGCTGTGCTTTATTAATGAAAATAGCATTTATGAGTTTAATTATTTATGTTTTTAGCAATTTTAAACCACTCAGTGTGGAAGGATCCTGGCATGTCGATCCGTTCGTATGTATGTGCGCCAAAGTAGTCTCGTTGAGCTTGGACAAGATTAGCTGGCAATCTCTCCCTTCTGTAAGTATCAAAGTAAGCAAGACTAGCAGACATACCAGGGGTGCTGATGCCTGAGTTGATTGCAAGACAAACGACTCGTCTCCAAGCAGACTGCCTGTCGATGATTTCTTTTGCAAACTCAGGGTCGACTAGTAGGTTGGCAAGTTCCGAGTTTCTGTCGTATGCCTTCTTGATTCGGTCTAGGAAGATTGCACGAATAATACAGCCTCCTTTCCATATCCTGGCCAGCTCCCCCAATTTCAAGTCCCATCCTTTCTCAATGCTCTTGGCGCGGATCAGATTCATTCCTTGAGCATAACTGCATATTTTAGATGCATACAAAGCCTGCCTGACGTCATCGATCAATTTTTCCTTGTCAACAACCTGATCGGTTAGAATATCACCAAAACCGCCAGATTTAAAGACTTTGGCTGCTTCAGTTCTCTCCTCCTTCAAACCACTCAAGAATCTTGAATCAAGAGAAGCTTCGATAGTTGGAGCAGCAACTGACAGTTCAGCAGCTTGCTGGACAGTCCATTTACCAGTACCCTTCATCCCGGTTTTGTCCAAAACCTTGTCGACTAGATAGCCGTCTCCCTTGTCATCCTTAATTCCGAAAATATCTGCAGTGATTTCAATCAAGAAGCTTAGAAGTTCCCCTTTGTTCCATTCTGAGAAAACTTTCTTCAGTTCCTCATTTGACAGTTTCCCAACGGATTTCAGAACATCATATGCCTCAGCAATCAGCTGCATGTCACCATACTCGATTCCATTATGAATCATCTTAACAAAGTTTCCGGAACCGCCTTTTCCTATGTAGGTCACACAGGGACCACTGTCAGGAACTTGGGCTGCTACTTTGAGAAGGATGTCTTCTATATATTTGTAGGCCTCAAAGGACCCTCCGGGCATCAGAGACGGGCCATTTCGAGCACCCTCTTCACCGCCAGAAACCCCCATGCCAAGGTACAAAAGACCTAATTCAGCCATAGCTTTCTCCCTTCTCTCAGTGTTTTCGTACCACTCATTTCCACCATCAATGATACAATCACCTTTCTCCATGTAAGCTGAGAGTGTTTTGATGGTCTGATCAACAGGAGCACCAGCCTTGACAAGCATGACGATTACACGAGGTTTCTGAATGGACTGAACAAATGATTCAGGATCATGGAAGCCAAACACGGGAAGATTTCCTTCCACTTTTGCTCTTTCAACAGTCTCATCAACTTTAGACGTAGTCCGATTGTAAACAGAAATGGGAAAGCCTTTTTCAGCAATATTGAGGGCTAGATTTTGTCCCATGACAGCAAGGCCAGCAAGGCCAATTCTCGTCAGTTTTGGGGATTGATCAGCCATTCTTTCACCTGCCAAAACATAAAAAACCAAATCTCAAGGAAACTTGAACTTGGCCTACTACAAAATAGAGAAATAAACAAATAGTTTGCTGATATGATTCGTTAAAAAATCACAACATAATACACAGGCAAAAATTCAAACGGCAAGTTAAGTTTGCTCTAAAGTAGCAGGAGATGAATCCATTTCTTTGAGTGTTGGATCCATGGACCTAATACTATCATGATAAAAGAAAATCAGAAAACAGTCTTGGCTCCTTCCCAAAATCCATACCAGTGAGAGACTCAGATCAAGCATCAACCAAGCAAAAAAAACTAATCTCTCTTAGCATGAGCATTTGTTTCCAACACAACTAAAAAGGGAAGAAGTTGCATCGATCGATATCCCATTAGGATCTGAAACTTCTGTAACAATAAGCAAGACGAGAAGGCATCCCATGAAACACAAGTAAAAAAAGTCTCCAACTTAGTCTTTAATTTGACTCTTTAACCATGAATATACTCCCAATATAATTAAATCAAGAACCAGAAAGATGGAGCTATTCTCAATGCACTACATCAAAACATAACCATCACATCGACCTGACAAAGGGGGTAGCTGAAAAACTGGGGGAATAGCAAGAAAGGAAGCGCCAGCTTGATTCGCTGTTACTACCAGCCATAGAGAAGAGAATCAATTCAACCGCAAATCAATGAACTTCAAGAACAGTATAAACATCCATTCTTTTTTCTTTCACAAGGAGAATAAAATCAGAAAATGAGAGAAGCCCAAACCTTGAATTGCTAATTAGAAGAATGGATGCTGCGAGGAGAAACCAAAGGTGGCCACGAAGATCTGCAAGTCTGAGAGAACTAAATTGAGCAGTAATTATAGTGATTTGTGGAAGAGAAAAACAGAGTAAAGGATCAAGAAGCAGCACAATATTCTTGAATGCCTTTTCTTTTTTAAGTTTTCAGCGGGTCAAAATTGGCCTATCTATTCTTGATCGTGGATGGTAGTTGGCTTGGCTGCATTTCAATTTCCACTGGGGTTGGTGGGATGCGTTTTATTTTTTATTTTTTTTAAAATAACCTTTTTGCTTTGTTTAATATATTGATTATTAATTTCAAGATAATCGTAATAATACTTTTTCATAATATGTAATTTATTAACCCATTCAACAAATTCAGTTTTATATATCAATAATCTAAATTAATAAATACCTTAAAACAAAAAACAAAAAAGACTATTATAACATAGAGATATATATACTCACAGACTCAATCACTCAAATACACAACCTCACCCATTTCTATTTTTTTTGGGTGTAACAACCTTTCTAATTGAGTAAGGCCTCGTTACCACGAATAATTTATTGCATGTGTTCTTGGTAATCTTTCGGTTTTGTAATTTTCTGGGTCGCCAGCTAAGTTGAGGAAGAATGTTTAATTAGCAATGGTAATGAAAATAATTTGGTCCAAATCTGACTATTCTTGGGAGGAAAAACATGAAACATGAAGTTCGATATGAGATGTATTTGCTTAGGTTTAAAGAATCGTTCATCTTCATTTCGGTTCACATCAATAATCTTATCAGAAAATAGAATGAGCTAAAAAAGGAAAGG
>NC_026152.1:2957190-2978939 GCF_000512975.1 Sesamum indicum
ATTCAAGAGATTATTTGGTTAACTTTGCATGTTTTGGCAGGCATTAATCATCCCTCAAGATAAACCGGTCAAATGTTTTACTAACCGACCAATTTGTTCATTAACAACAGAGTGTGTAATTGAAGAATTAGTGCGGTACGACATTCACCGGAAGATTTTGGTTGACTCCAAATTGCGGCCATGAACGGATCTACCAACCATTGCTTCTTCACCGCAACCAAGCACGCACCACAACCAAATTGGATATTTGTTACACTGTTTGATGTTAGCTAATAGGATGCTGAAAATGGATCGATATTTAGTAGCTACCAATGAGAACTAAAGGTGCAATAAACCAAAACTGAGATGATAAATTTGCAGATTTTTGGCCGAGTACAACATAGGAGGGGCTCAAGAACCTTGGTGAGAGAGTTATGATAGAAAACACACTCGATTTTCTGAGTCACTATGGCTGTTTCTTGTACAAAGAATATGTTTATGTGCATATAAAAGACAGTTTGGGTTTCAGGTCACTCCATTGTAATAAAATACAGAACAACAGGAAGTAATGGAGACAAAATTTCGTGGGAGAGTAAAACTTAGAACCTTTGTTCTGAAAATTACGACTTACAATGAATGATCAGAAAGGCTTTACTTCAGCAGATAGCTATGCGTCATGTGTTTTGTCACTTTGTGCTTGCTAAGCAGGAGGAGTGCTCCGTTACATGCCAAAATTGCACATTTGCAAAAATTCCATTTCATTATCGATGTACTTTGTCCATAGATGCTTGTAATGGTTCATGGCGATATCCAGCCACGGCTTCATGTCTCCACTGAAATGGATGACGGCAGCCTTGTCAATTTCCTCCATACTGATACTCGGATTGATTCCAAGCCCCAGAACATGCCATGCTTTGTCCAATGACTTCGTTGTTGAGTAGAAAGTAATGAGCCCAGCCGGTAGCGTCCCCAGTTTCCATAATGTACGGTCCTCGTTCTGATCATTCAATAACCAAAAAGTATTATTTGCAAGAATATATATATATATATATATATACACACGTATAAATTTTCATAGCATTTGATGGAGCTCCAAGTTGAATGATAAAGAAGCAAAATTATCGTCAAGAAATACAGGATAAAACTGCTAAAGCATGAGTTACCAGATTCTGCCAATAATGATATTGCTCGGTGCATTTTTCCCGTCGCCAAGCATCAAGGTCAAACATATTCATACCAAATGCCCAGGCACAAGATCTCGGATTAAATTTCTCTTTGATGAGAGGATGAGAAAAGTTTAAATATTCAGACAAGCGATGGAATGGCCCAAAGCAGGTATTGACAGCACCATTCACCTTTCCATCCATATCGATTTTCCACAAGGCCGTCAAATCCTTCTGAACTACAACATCGTCATCCAAAAAGAGAATCTTGTGCAGCCTTGGGTACAGTTCAGGCAAGTAGAAACGGAGGTGATTGAGCTTTGATAAATACTTGGGATTTCTAAATTTCATGTTGTTCACATCTTTAGTGGCATTCTCTGCCATGGTTTCAAAGTAAAACTTCCGCAAGTTCGCAGATTCAAGTTGCCTGAGTACTGGTGCATATGAGGAATTTAAGAACTTGAAATTATCCACTGCATGGATCTCAATATGCGCTCCCCCTTGTATTGGCCTCATCTTAAACCAAACCTTAGTAGCAGCAAAATTCATCCTATCAGTAACAACATGGAAAACATGTTTCCATGGCTCCTCTGCATTCTTAACAACAGAGTTTACCACCACAGATATTGCAATCACATTGTCTGAGAATAAAGCATAATGATATAAAGTTGGGTCCTCAAACTCAGGCTTGGGCTCATCATCCTTATACTTTTCAGGATGTGCAATCCTCTCCTCCAGAAGACGCATCGCAAGACAATGCAAACTCTTGGGAGTCGATTTTGCAGAAATCAAGCTGGTGAATGCCCCATTCTTCTTGGCTTTCAATAGCAATTCATTCACAGCAAAGATTGTATCTTTCAATTTCTGAATCTTTAACTGATTGTCATAGGACTCCTTGGCCTCTGCAATCATTGACCTAGCTATCTTGACTTTATCCTTTACCTCTTTCTCAAATTGCCTCAACACATCCTCATCAACTGCTCCTTCAGTTTCAAACAATGCAGTGCGATAGGTCTGCTTCAATTGAAGGTCCAAGAAATTCTTGGCCAAATCATCAAACATCTTAAGCTGCTTGGATATTTCGAGTTTGAGCTTCCTCGCATATGTAGCATATGCATTAACTAAGGCAATATGATTATTTGCCTGGTTATGTATCAATTCTAACCTAGTCTTCACTGGATCTGACTGCCATGCTAGAAAAGATCGCCGTACATGAGCATTTCCTGCAGCTTCCACGACCTGTTCATAATTGGGAAAAATATCTACTTTAATTTCATTAATAAATAATTGTCATTCAGTTTTAGCAACATAGTGTGAAGTAATTATCGCATCCAAAAACAACATGCACATAATTAAAATTCATCTTCAAGAAAATCCACTCCAACAGACTGAAGCAAAATTGTTTGCTATAATTTTTAATCAAGCGCAATGTCTGATGCTTTATCAGAGAAATATTGTATAAACATAATGATTTTAACTCAGAATAGATATTTAAAAACAAACAGCTGAAGCGCCATACTACGACATCCATAAAATTGGAGAAAAACCCCATCTTTCTTAATTTTCACTAACAAAAGATTTGGTTTCTTGTACATTCCGATTTTCTAAGTAACAGACAGTAAAGACATCTCAAAATTCGAACACACTTTAAATTACCCTGCACGAAAAAGCACCGTTCCCTTTTCCGTACCAATAAACCACGCAAACCACAATTTAAGCACACCAAAAGCAAGCTCAGTTACGTAAGTAAATACTAAAAAACACACAGTAGGGAGAAACTGAGAGCGTTTACAGCGTCTTTATGAGACGGATGAGAGGAGAGCAGGACGGAGAGAGTAGCGAGAAAGAGGAGCGTGAACATGGCGGAAACAAAGATCCGGTAGCTGAAGAAGCTTCGGAGCACGGATCCACCACCCGATCCGATCCGCCCGCCCCGAACCGCCACCGCCATCACGATTATCCCCGGACAAATCAATCAATAATCACCCTACTCTGCAAACACGAATCCGAACAATCCTCTCCGAATGTGGTGATCACTGATTTACTGCACCACAAAATCAAACTCCGAATGTGTAGTGGATATGAGCAGTTGGTGTCTAGAAACAGATGAATTTGTACGTACTGTTGGTCAAACTGATGCGCGTTTGTGAGATCTGGAGTGTAAAGCTACGAGGAGTAGAGGAAGAGTGAGGGACTACTGGTCCGACCCGCGTCGGCGTCGGTGGGTCTTTGGTCTGTTTTATCTGATGTGCATTTACCGATGCGTCGATCTAGTACCCCGCATATGACGTGGACCCGTCCCCACCTTCCTTAATTTCTCATTTTTCGACCTAAATGTCTGAGTGAAAATTTTTAATTCAATTAAATTTGATAGAATCATAGAGTACATATAATTTTTTATATGATTGATTTTTTTTTTTAAATTGAATATCGAACATAAAAGTAAGTGTATATTGATTTAAGTTTGGTTAAATTCGATTCGAGTTAGAATTTTTTCATATTTCAGTAATGCCAGAATTGTGTATTATGTTTTCTTAAAAATTATATTTGGGTCGAAAAAGTATTAGTTCATCTGAAAAAGTATTTAAAATCAATCAATATTTAATAAAATATAATCAGAATTAAAGTATGATTTTGTGTACTTTAGTGGCAAAATATAATTGAAAAAAAATGTTTAAGTGGAAAGTGTAAAAAACACAGTAATTCAAATAGCAAAGTGTAATTTATTCATATTTTAAATTATAAGTACTTCTGGAGAAAAAAGGTTGATATTTATAATAGTTTTTACTTGATATTTTTATTCTTAGAAAATAGCACGTGTCATGTTTGTGATCACTTTTCAGTGATTTTTTTTTACTAAAAAGTGATCTAAGATGGTAAGATAAACCTCGTTTACCTTAGGTGGTGAAATGTAATTGAAAAAAAAAAAAGTGAAAAAGTATAAAAATTTCATAGTTTGGATGACAAATTAAAATTTATCCTTATTGTAAATTATAAATACTTTTGAGGGAATGGTTATAATATTTGTAATAGGATTTTATTTGAAATATTCTAAAATAAATTAATGTACTCGACTTTAGTATTATGTATTATCCTAATTAAGGTTGAGGTAAATGTGAAAGTTTTTTGTATATTTATGAAATTATTCGTGGAAATAATAGTTGAAACTCAACTAGTTATGTTTGTATTATCGAGATTTTCATGAAAAAAATATTGTTAATTTTATAATATTGAGCATTATTATGGGAGGTTCTAAAACGAAAAAGGAAAAATTGTGAGACGGAATAATAAAATGAAAAAAAAAATTACTAAAAGCCTTGGAGATAAATTTTAGGGATAATTATTAATAATACTATCATCTCCTGAAGTTTGGTGTAATATACAGTAAATCTTCTATGATTTTAAAAATTATGTTTAACATACCATGAAACTTGCTTTCGTTATAACAAATAAGTATTTTCGCTAGTCAAAATTCACTGAATTTACTGAAATAAAAAGAATCAGAAAAAAAAAATCTATTTTTGCTCCCAATTAATTTATTACTAATTAGTCCAATATTTTTTTTATAACTAAATTACCCCCATACGTCTTCACACATCAATGCATGTAAGGAGATATATATATTTTTACCGTTATAAGGGTAGTTTAGTAAAAAAAAATTATTTGACTTGCAATAAATCAATTAAGGGTAAATATCAATTTTCATTCAATTTTCTTTGTTAATATCAACAACTTGAGTTAATTTTGAGTAACAAATAGACTTATTTGTTATACAGAAGTAATTATTAGGGATGCCAGATGTAATTTTTTAAACTACAAAAAGTCTATGTGTAACACCCCAAAGATTATAATACATAATTGTGAGATTAATTGATAAAACTTTATGAAATTTAGTTAATTAGTAAATAAATAAAATATAATATAATAAGACTTGAATGGATTAAATTGAAGTTTATTATAATATTTGAGAGCAAATTATAATAATTAAGAAATTAGAAAGAATATAATGATAATTATTAAAAATATTAAATATATATATATATATATATATATATAACAAAACATAAATTACACACATTTCACGCAATTGAGGTGTGGCTGAACAAGTACGGAAATTTGATTTTAATTTTTATTAATTTATGTAATTATATTATTTAATTAATTCGATTACTAAATATTATTTATATTGAATGATATACTATTTAATCAAAATATTTTACGAGTTTGGCTATTTAAATTAGTATCAAATTAAATATCACATTTGATATAAAAATGATATAGTTGGTTAATTAAATTAATAAATTTATTAGATTTTATTATTATTCTAGTTAATTTACATATTTCATCGGAATGATTAACCAAATACGTAATTTTATGCATTGTTATTCAATTAAATTATATAGTATCGATAAATGGATAGAAAATTAATAGAAATATTCTAAAAATTATATTTAAGAAATATTATGTTATTAAAAAGGGAATGTTTTTAACGGTAATATAATTTAGAGATGTTATTAAAAACGAAAGTAATAAATATATAAGAGTTTGATTAAATAAATCCTTATGAATTAGTTGATAAATTAAATATATATTTGAGAAGCTTAGAAAGTATAGTTATTTAAAAGAAAATGGAACAGGGGTTTGGATTTTAATAGAAGTGAAATATTAAAATATTGGTGAAAAATGTACCAACATTATATAATATTTTATTTAGAATTTATGATATTCTACATGTATTGATTGCACGTATAATACTCTATTATAGGATGTGACGACAAAATAGAGGTTGAGAAGTCCCTTGTGTTAATTGAAGCATTTTGAAATTTGAGGTAAATATAACTAATTGAATTTATATAGATATATATATTTATATTAATATGTGTAGTATTGTATATATAATATATATCGGTTTCTTAGATTTGATCGTAAATTTGAATTTATATTTATATACGTAGATTTTGTACTGATGTACTCCAATTAGAGTAAGCAGGGCCCTTAGTTAATAAACGATAATGTCAAATATTATGTCGTGGGTATGCATTATTTCTTACATCTGTATGACGAATATTTGTTAGTTGATGTGATTACATTATACGTGACTTGCGGCCTATGTGTACATATATAGACTGATTAGCTATACTTACTGAGTAAGCAGCTCATTCTTTGCCACGTACTTTTCAAGAGATAGGTCACATTGACTAGCCACATCGGATTTGATCCTTGCCATTGTTCTTAATAGATGGGTCAACTGTGACATCTGAAGCCGGGTTTTGGCTATTTGGTTGCTAAATATTCTAGTCTTTTACCGAGTTTGTGTTTAAAATTTGTACTAATTTCCTTTAAGATTAAGTGCATGAGGACATCTGGTCAGGATAAATATAAACTTTTGGCGATATTTATTATCTTTTATGATATTTATATATTATATTAATAAAATAGAATTTATTTTATGGATTTAAAAGGAATTACTTATAGAATGAATTCTAATTAAGAAAATGATGAAATAGTGATAATTAAATGTAGTGAATAGGGGATACTACACTATGTGTAATTTACACCAATTTTCACGGAAAGAGAGTATAATTATTGCTAAATTTATATTTAAAAATCACAAAATATTTTTCAATATGCAAAATGATTTCACCAATTTTCGTTATTCCAAACATTCAACCGTTAATTTTTGTCATCAACAGCGTAGATGTGTAATTTTTGGATGAAAATATTCTTCAAAATTTTATGTTTTGGAAAATTTATATCTTTGATGTTTCGGTATACATTGTTTTAAAAATTATAATCTAATTTAATTATTATTAAATTTTAATATTAAATAATTCTTCTATCTCATAACTTAAATTATTTAAATGACATGGTTTTTAACATGGTATCAAAATTTTAGCCAAATAAGAGGTTTTAGGTTCAAACCTCATTATCACCATTTTATGGAAAAGGGGTTTCAAGTGTTGGATTAACACATTACGGAAATATACTAAAATATTAATATTAAAAGATTCGCTTTCTAACATATTAAGATTTTATTCATAGGGTTTGCACATTAGGGGACGTATTAAGATATTAATATTAATCTCTAACAAATTAAGTTTTTAAAGAAGACAATTATTTACACATCACTAGTTATTGTCACAATTCTTAACCGCATATAAAAAAGAATCTGAGATGAAAAAAATATATATATATAAAAAAACACAAACGTAGTATGAGGTGAGGTGAGGAGAAATAAAGACGTCTATCAGAATAAGAAAATATCAGGTAAGGTCATATACAAAAAATAAATTCTAATTATGAATTTAGTAAAAATATGAAAGTTTGTGAGAAAAAAAATATAAAGAAAGTGAAAGAAACATGAGCAGTGATTTGAGAGAAAAAAGAATTATAATTATGAGATTATTAAAAAATATTAAAATTACTATTTTGATCATTTTTTTTAAAAGAAAAAAATAAATTAAAGAATAATTAAATTTAAGTATTCAAAAATTAGTACGACAAGAGAATTTTCTTTTATAATAATATAAATATAGATGTCGGAGTCAGGTCAAATAAGCTATTATATGTTGTAATTGGATTGAGAAGATTTCATGTACAGAATTTACAGAGAAAGAGAGCATATTAAAATAATTAATATTAAATAATTATACCATCTAACAATTTACTCTACATAACAAATTATGCTAATAAGTTGCAATAGTGAAACATTTTTACATATCTTATGGCAACAGTTAAGCATAGATACAATAAACATAACTTATACTTGGCCAAATTCAACTACTATCTATTTGCAGGGCCTTTCGATCTGGTGGAGGCGAATACGTCGAGAATTCCACTAGCGGACTATTCAGCTGCATACCGGTAACCATCTCACGGAGCTCCGAAGCCTCCTCTTTCAGCTGAGCGTTCTCCTCGAGCGCTCTCTCATGCCGCTCCATCACACGTTTCAATCTCTCCATCAGCTGGTGATTCTCATTCCTCAGCCACACCACCTGCGACCACAGCTCGTCCAGGTGCCTCTGCTTGCGGATGCGCGATCGCCGCGCAGACTCTCTGTTTGAAATCATTCTCCTCTGCTTTCTCTCGTTGATTATGCTTATTTCTGCATCCTCGAAATTCGAGTTGTTGTTGCTGGAACAGTACGTTGGTTGGGGATTGAGCTGTTCCGATCGGGGAGTTGAGAGTGTGTGGAAATTGTGGTGTGTGGGTGCGATGGCGGTTGTGAAGCTGCTGAAATGGGCCGGGAACTGAGTTGGGTTTGAATGTAGTAGATAATGAAGATCAGCTGTTTGATGCATTGTTTGGATACGGCGAGTTATTGGGGTGCGTTTTGAGGAGAAGAGGGTGAGGAGAGAGTTGCAGGGAAGGGTGAATTTATAGGATGGAGGATAGCAGTCACCACGTGTGCGTTCTTCCTTGTTTCTATTGAATATTTGATTAACTTCGATCACTGTTACGAGCCGTGAATCACTGATTACTTACTAATTGATTTATCGTCATTGCACGTTGGTGTGTAATTATGATGAAAATGGTAAAAGAGATCTGATTTCAAACGTTATGAATCTCCTATCACACTTTCATATCACATATTGATATTACATCAATAATTGATTGACACGTATTTTTTTATAAATTAAAAGTGGGCTGACGAACAATACACACTTAAATGTAACATCATTGTATAATAATAATATGTGATAGAATATCTTTTATTGAGATAAAATTAAAATTCATAGTTTTCACCAAACAATTACCGATTAATACACCGATCAATATTTGATTAGTCCACTTCAATTATTTGTAAATTATTATTATACTTTATGCACATCATGCGTGTAAAATTGACACATAATTGTAATATAATAATTTAAATTTACAACAAAAGAGATAAATTGTTGAAACAAAAGATTTGGTGTGGGAGAAAAAGGCAAAAGGGGGCTTTGGCCCCCCATGTTTGGCACTTTAGAGTAGAGTAGAGTTGAAAGATGAGAGCAAGGCACTGTGATGCCAGAGTATGTATGTCCTTATTTTGTGGAATTATAACGAATTTCAATGAAGTCATTGAAAATCCTTACTTCAAATCATTCTCTCAGATCCTAATCATTCCACTTGAATTAGTTTTGCTGTTGACAATTTTTTTAAATTATATTTGTAATTACAAATACTCTCGATTCAATGATAAAAAATTACAAAAATACCCACTAAATTACATCACATTAACGCTCCTGAAGAGTGTACGTATAATCTTGCAAAGAGTAAAGAAATATTTGTGGGTTTAGAGCTAACTTTTTCGATGTAATATAGGGTTGTTGAATTAATTGAAATGTATTCTTCCACCAAGAAAAACAAGTGTCCAATATTGCATCAAAAGAGAGAAATCCTAATGCCTACAGATGCCCTCACTCTGCATATTGGGTGTGGTCTGAACGGTCAACAATAATATCATTAGACATAATTTGACTCCTCTTTCTTTTGTTGTCTCATTCGGTTTTCGCCTGTTTTCTTTTTAATATATATATATATATATATATACTGCTTTTCATCTGCTACGTTGTCTCCTTTCCTGATAAGAGCCTTGTCCCATGGTGGTGATTGAGAGACTGAATTAATTATTGGTTGTATGGCAAATGGCATTATTTTTGTACAAAGACTCCGAATATGAGGAGTGGCTTTTCTTCCCCTTAGTTTATTGGTCTATACTTAAAAAAAAGTGACCAATCACTACATTTGCGTTATAAATATGTGATAAGAATTTTCTGTAATTATAGTTACTATAAGGCATTCTCTGCTTAGCCTGATGGGATTTAAATGGTATAAATAACTTTAGGATTGAAATCCAGCCATAATAAACTATAGTATCGGGCTTTAGCTACTAATACCGGATCGATTCAAAATAAAGTAAATAAAAAATTAAAGGTGATTGCGTTGGATATCCCAATTAATAACTCAAAGTAAAAGTGGCCTAGGTTAAATCGAAATTGATAAAAGATGAAAGAGTTTCATGGTCTAAAAGAAAATCTCCGATCTTTCTATTTTACCCTAAGGAGTACTGCTTAACAGACTAAGGGTAAGCGCAAATCTAGCTGACCCGATTCGTTATTTGACCTACCTTAACAAATGGCATCATCTTCCGTAGACGAGCACGCATTTTATAACGTTCCAAAGCTGATAAATATACAGTATAAGTACGTATGCAATGTAATAACATCATTCAATACATTCTTATATATTGAACCACCTTAGAGTATTTTTTAATCTCTATGCACTTATATTTACTAATTTGACTGTTAAAATGGTTGAATTGGGGTGACCCAATACCTCTAATATCAAGATACATTTCCCCTATAATGATTGGATTGTTAGACCATCTTTGAAGCAACAAATCTAATCTTTTATTACAATCTCTATGAAAGAAATTCATCAATTAATGGTCTTTTCCTACCTTTTATTCTACAAAAAGGAAAAGAAAAAGTCTCCAAATATAAAAAAGATTATCTCCCACAAATTTCATCACCCTTTGTTAAAAGTTTTTGACCAAGTGACGAAATCTAGTTTCTTGATAGACTCTGGGTCTAGACTTTAATAGGACCTCATGTTTTAATCTACTTTTTCATTTTTGTTTTTACTTAAAAGAGCAGTGGAAAAGCGCACTTTTTCTTCTACAAGTGCGAGTTCTATTATATTTGAATCGCATATTCCACGACTAATTGGTCTTGGGCATTGCTTAAACAACTAGATTTTTAGCTCCAACTTGCATGGATTATGGCGACGGATTGATGAACTGGCAACGGTTGGAAAGAAATTGATTTTTTTCTATTATTGATCATATTTAATCTTTAATATCATTTAAAATTTACACGTCAAGCATATAAATTTTTTTATAAATAAAATAAATAATATAATAATTGTACATAAAATGCATATAGAATAAAAGATGTAATATGATTTAAAATAAAAAATTCCGAAAAGATTCACATGCCATCTTCTTGGAGTTGCTGACAGTGAAGAACTAGTCTTCGTGCATTAGAAATTAGAATTTCAAGAACTCCACTGCTAATATTTTATAATTAGAAATACATATATATATATATATACATTTAGAAAAAAAGTACAAAATTTGTCATTATTAATATTTTATAAGTTTTATTATTTTATTCTATTTGAATATTTAAAGAATTTATTTTATTATATATATACTTTTAAATTATGTTTTAAGAACTATAAGTTTTATAAAGATTGTTAAATAAATATATAGAGTAAGACGGTCTAAGATGCATGAATTGGGTAATTAAAATATTAAAAAATTGGAACGTAAAAGATCCCCTTTTCTTCGTCCCATTTATTTATAAAGAAACACGAAAAGGAGAAGAGATGGAGCCGTCAGCCGTGGATTGGGTGCAAATCCCGTCCTTTTGATGTGAAAGAAATATAATTAGAGACGGATGACCCATTCATCTTCTTCCTATTAAAGATCAATTACAATTTTGATCCTTTTTTATTAAAAAAGAAAGAAGAAATTATTACATTATTTTTTTTAATAAAATTTCATATAATTATATATAAATCTCTTGTGATTTTACGAAATCATATTTACTATTCGTGACATTTGATTCTACTTAACAAATAGATCCATTCAGAAATTACATCTAGTATATCTGACCAAATTACTCTTATAAGGGTGAAAATATAGTTCTTCATGTATACGAAAAAGATTTGATTGGCCTGCAAGAAGTCAGTAGCAAATCAATTGAGGTAAATATGAATTTTCATTCATGTTAGACAGAATTAAACGTTGGAGATATTAAATAGAATTTTTAGAATTATAGAAAATTACATATATCATATATCAGAAAGACAAAATAATTATTCCTAAAGAAAAAAAAAAAAAGTATTGTCCAGTTGAGGCACAAATCTGCATCACAAAATCCCCCTGTCTTTCAAAAAGTCATGCTCGTATCTCATCAAAATCTGCATCACAAAATACCCCTGTCTTTCAAAAAGTCATGCTCGTATCTCATCATTATTCCCTATTCTAACCTGGTTATAACGCAATCTTTGAATATCTTTGTAGGGGCAAATTAGGAAATTCAAAAAATTGATATTAAATTTTATTTTTATCTAAAAAAATAAATAGTTAATAACTTATTTTATCACCAAATTATAAATCTTTTCATGAAATTTTTTTGTGATTTATTGTACTCATTTATTAGTTAACTTTGAGTAAAATTCAAAAAATTTAACTCATTAATCATATTTAACTTTATTATAAATAAAAAATATTTTTTCAATTAAAAACTTTTTAATTAAACTTAAAATACAAAAATTACTAGAAAAAAAAAAAGAAATTCTTTGAACTATATATATATAATATAAGGAGAATATTTGTGTAAAAATTTAATTATGAGGGTAAGTATTACATTTATTAGTTTATGGGGATAATTGTTACATACTGAATAATTCAAAGGGGGCAAAATATATTTTACCCTTAAAAATATACAAACGCTTAATTATTTGGTTCAGATCCGAGAATTGTGACCCAAGAATCACCCTTTAGACCCATTTATAAGTTCAAAACTCGTCCCAAACATAATTTACAAGAAGTTAGTAATGATAATTTTTATAATTAATATAATAAAATAAAAAATATATTTCCAAATTCTAAAAATAATTTTTTAAGAAGATATTTCCAAAATCTAAAAATAATTTCTTAAGGAGATTATAAATTCATCTTTTATCAAACACTTAAAAAAATTATACTCTTTCAAATATTTCATCAAATATTTTTATAAAGTTGATAAATTTAATCAAAAATAATGTTGGAACAGAATATTTATGATTTATAATTGAAAAAAAAAAATTCCAAAGAGAGCCTCTCTTAGTAGCGTTGATAGGGCTAAAGCCTAAACCTATTCGTTCAGATTCTTGTATCCGAATTTCGATTCGAATTTTTAAAATTAAATACCGAATTATCTGATATTCCTTCCACAGGTAGGAATGGTAACATACACACGTGTGTATGATTTTATTTTATAAATAAAACTTATATTTATTCAAAAAAAAAAAAAAAAACATACACACGTGTGCGGGATGTGTATTATTGCAACCATTGACAAGATTGTGTGCCCTACGCACTTGTAATAAGTTGTTGAAAATATGTCTGCTTGCTTATACCAAATGGGCTCTACGCTTCTTCCCTAAAATCACGACTTTGCCTCGGTAGTAATTACAGTAGAATTTCAGGCCCAAAATTTTTCCTTTGACAAAGATCGATAATTATACGATTACATTAATAGATTTGAATAGCTGAATAATATATCAATATAACTAAAAATAATGAAATAAATTACATTAAATTTACATAAAGTCGGAAATAACACTGAATACATCTCGTACTTATTTATAAGACCAGTGATTGTATACCGTATTAGATTCAGATCAAGTTTTGGGTTCAAATCTCATCGACACTTATTTATAAAAATTACAAAAAGAATTTCATGTGCAAGATTTATCGGAAAAAAATATATTAATTGATAATGAAGGGGTATAAGGGTAATTTTGGTTGTCTTAACTAGTGGATGCAGTTACATCACTATTTAGAAAGTTCAAGGAGCAAACATCGGAAGAAATCGGTCTTACAATTATGAGAATTGTGAGTTTGAACTCAACGAATGTGAATGTATTTTTTTATTTATTTTTAATATATTTATTGCATTAAAAATATCGATGTATTGAATTTATAATTAAATATACTAAATTAAAAAAGAAAAAGGAAGGAATTCAAATCTTGCAGCATTTAGAGTGTCGTTTTTGTGTCAAACATATTATTTTATTATATTATTGTTATTTTTCCGATGAGAAAACAAGCAAAATTTTATTTTAAAATGGGAAGTCAGAGATGATTTGAGCTAAATATGAAGAAGCAAACATGTGGGGTGGAATTGTTCCACGTTTAAGATAAAATCTTTGAGGGATGAAATAAGAGAAAATGTGTATTTCTTAAGCCATCCAGAAGGTTCCTTAATAGTTATCCTCAATCAAATCTAATTTGGACAAGCGAGAAAGTCAAAACGAGGTAAGTTAGTCAACTACGTTAAACAAATGGTTTTCATATGGAAAACCTCAACCATTAAGGTTAAAGACATTAGTTAATGATAGGAAGAATTGCATTTTTAGTCCCACTTAATAGATAATATTATACTTTTGGTCCCATAGTTCATAGACTTAGAATTTTTGGTCTCATAAATTTTAAAAAATTATAATATTTGAAACAAAAGTACTACAACGGTTTATTCTATGAGCCCAAATACGCCACAATTTCTATTTATGAAATGAAATCAAATATATTAAACCTATAAATTATACATCTAAAAGTTTAATAATTATGTGTCAGGTGAGACCAAAAATACAATTTTTTTGTTAATAATGCCTAGCCAAGTTGTGTGAAATGATAGACGTGGCTCAGCTGCTGGCATTCCAACATCGTGGCGCCGCGTCGGTTTTTCATTAGTCAATTTTCAATTATAGTGACCAGCCGCCCCCACTCCCATAAATCAGCCGCGGCTGGTTATTTAGGCACATGCCTATGAATACAACATAAAATAAAGAGTTAAATACACCCAATAATATCAGCCATAATCTGAATGAAGAAAAATAATAGTAAATATTAAACCAAAGATACCAAAAGATCATTGACCAATTATAAATAGTATAGATAATTTTTTAAATGAAAATATCCTTATCTTTAAACTTCTTGGAGATAATGTGAATAAAGATAGTTCTTAGGAATAATTCAACAATTTGAGCTCAAAATTGTTTACAACAAGTCTTGTGTTTGAACATGAATATGAGTGTAAAACGTAGATAAGTATCAATAAAAGTACCAAAGATAATAACATAGTATTGGCAATTATGAATAATATAGTTATAGATATAGATAGATTTGTATATAGTTAATTGCCATGTGTTTAATTCACTTATATTAAAAAAAATGTATATAGGGTGGGTTTGAGAGACATGATCCAGTATCTCAGGCGTGTGGGGGGATTGTTTTCTGGGAGCAGGTGAAAGGAACTCAAAATCATAACCTTGGAAAGCAGTGATTGTGGTTGCATAGGAAGAAATGATTGTCTGACTGACACTCTTCACCTCAAGAAAAGTAAAGAAATGTGGAATTTACTTTGAAAATATATTTACAGCTTGCAGCTTGGATTTTTCTTTGACAGCTATGTCTAATTTGGCAACACAGAAGAATATTAAAACTCTTTCATTATTATTATGAATGCATTCGTGAAACACGTTGCCGCAACAATCTCTCTCTCTCTCTCTCTCTCTCTCTCTTTTTATACCTCAGCTTCCTTACCTTATTTTGGTTTTAGTATTCTTGAAGTTTGTTTTCTGGTCATCACTTCGTTTTCTCTTTTAAAAGTTTTGTCTTTGGATTGTTTCGCGTTTGATTTTTGAGGTTGTCTTGAATTTTGGTGAATCCGGTGCAGGAATTAAGAAAGTTTAAGGAAGATCTGTGAAGGGTTCTTACTGTTGAACTAGTTATTTTAAGATCAACGTAAGGTTGCTCACTATTTATTGCCTAACCCAATCATCACTATTTTCTGGATAGAGCCATTTCTTTCAGGTTTAGAAGACAATTTAGTTGAAAAATTCAGAACCCTTTTTAGATTGCGGCTAATTATTAAGGTTTCTGTATAATTCTTTAGCTTGAGGAAGCCAAGTTTTCGTTCTTGGATCGAACAGTTTCAGATTTGATCTGAAAATGGTGATTGGAAGTCTAAAATCCACAAACAGAGAGAAGTCAAGAAAGAGCAAGCAAGCAGTCATTGATGACAAAACTCCATTATTGCCTAACAAGCATGAGGAGGAGGATGGGTTTGATGAGTTCAATGGAGCTTCTTTCAGTGGGGCAGTGTTTAATCTATCGACCACCATTGTCGGTTCAGGGATCATGGCTTTACCTGCAACCATGAAAGTGTTGGGACTTATTCTTGGTGTTGCTGTAATAATCTTTATGGCATTCTTGACAGAAGCCTCTATTGAGTTTATGCTTCGTTTTAGTAGGACAGCAAAGGCCGTTTCTTATGGAGGTCTTATGGAGGATGCATTTGGGAAGTACGGGAGGATGGCCATCCAATTTTGTGTATTAGTCAACAATGTTGGTGGACTTGTTGTGTATATGATTATCATAGGTATAATTCGGAATTGCAATCTTCTGCGTATGACGTATATCTCTATCTATTACTTGTTGTTATGGTGATTGTCAAGTCACATTGATCTTACAGAGCTTTTGATGGTTAAGGTGATGTGCTCTCTGGAACGACATCTGGTGGAATTCACCACAACGGTGTCCTGGAAGGTTGGTTTGGAGAGCACTGGTGGACAGGACGATTTTTCATCCTCCTTATTACCACCCTTGCCATATTTGCACCATTAGCCAGCTTAAAGCGAATTGGTGAGTCCTTTCACGTTGGTTCTTATTTCAAGTTTAGTTAGGTAATGAAGGTGTCAAATGTGTTTCTTACGACTTAATGATAGTTTGAGAAGCTATTGTACACGTGCTGACACATACAGACCATAACGGATCGATTGATACAAGATACCTTATATGGACTTTCTTGGTGCATGAGAATTTTTATTTTTTCATTTGATGTTGAATTTGATGATATGCTTCTAAGGAAGAAATTGATGAACTCTGCTATGGCTACTGTTCTCCTCCATTGCAAGAAAAGCTGAATCTTTATTACATTTGTGTTTGCAGATTCATTGAGATACACATCTGCTTTGTCAGTTGCACTAGCTATGGTTTTCCTGATTGTTACTATGGGGATCACTCTCTTCAAATTGATCAACGGAACCATTCTGATGCCTAGATTGTTTCCTGATGTTACCAATCTCGCCTCATTCTTCAAACTCTTTACTGCAGTTCCTGTTCTTGTAACAGCCTACATCTGCCACTACAATGGTACGATATCACTTCAGATTGCAAATTCTTGTGTTTCTTGTATCAGGACGATCTTAGACCATCGTATAATGATGTATACTCAATACAGTAGCCACAAAGGTTATATCTAGTGATACAATATGCAACGGTACTGAGTTGGTGATTCTAAAAGATACAAGTTTCTCTGCAGTTCACTCAATAAACAATGAGCTTGAGGATAACACACGGATGAAGGCAGCAGTGAGAACTTCTCTTGCTCTCTGCTCGAGCGTATATGTGATGTCGAGCGTCTTCGGATTCCTCTTATTTGGCGATGCAACACTTGATGACGTACTTGCCAACTTCTCCACAGACCTCGGAATTCCATTTGGATCTTTGCTTAATGATGCAGTGCGCGTTAGCTATGCAGCCCACCTGATGCTTGTTTTCCCTATTATATTTTACCCACTACGGCTAAACTTAGACGGGCTTCTATTTCCATCTTCGAGGCCTTTGTCCTCAGACAACCTGAGGTTTGCATCACTCAGCACTGGGCTCATGATGGTGGTACTTTTAGGTGCAAATTTCATACCCAGCATTTGGGATGCTTTCCAGTTCACTGGAGCTACTGCTGCTGTTTGCATTGGTTTTATATTTCCTGCTGCAGTTACTCTAAGGTAAGTCTATGATTCGATCAAGCCACTTGAAAATATCAAATGATCCACTTTCTTAGCAAGTTCTGCCAGTTTGTTTGTAGCCACTCTAGGGGTAACGAAATCATGATCATGATTCTGATTATTTGTCCGTCCTGTTGGTGCAGGGATCGATATGGGATAGCCACGAGAAGGGACAGGATGTTATCCATTTTCATGATTCTCCTTGCAGTGTTCTCAAATCTGGTGGCGATATACAGTGATGCCTATGCATTGTTCAAGAAGAATCCGTCTCTTCATAAATGATCGAACAAAGAATGATCGATCATATTCTTCGTTTGTTACTTGGAGACCTGCATTGGTAGCCTTAAAACGACTCAGTCGCCTTTCTTGGGTATTCTGTATGAACATAGCCTTAAAACAACTGAGTCGCCTTTCTTGGGTATTCTGTATGAACATACCAGCTCGAATAGTATTGTTGTTAAGGCATTGTATGTTCTATTTATTGTCGCAGAAATATTACTGTATGAAACTTGAATCTGTATCGAGTTTGTGGGAGCTTCAAATTACAATAAATATACATACAAATCCTCCTCTCTCTCAATCATTTGAATTAGGCGCTTCACATAAACACCCTCAGTAAACTTGAAGCATCAATAAGCTTATTCGGAAATAAGGCCCATCATCAAGGCCTGAGTTCTTGAATATACGCTAATACAAGTCTTTCAAGTATTCATAAAAAAGAGGAAATCTTACTAAAAATCATGCTAATTAGGCTTCAAAACTAGACTATAGTTGATCGAATCATCGGGACAAATATCTATATGTACATCTCATTCCAACTCCAACCAGCTGAATGTGTATGTACGTACTTACTAACATGTAACAACAGAGATCACACAACTATAACTAACAAAAAGTTCCCACGACTTTTACAAAACTAATGGGCAAGGGATGAAACTTGGTGCACCCAACTAGCTATAGACAAAATTTAGCAGACTTACATCATCACGGAACATTACTATATCTAAATAAATATCTATTTACATTTACCAGCCCCCACAATATTCCAGTGCGCGTACTAATAAACCATGCGCAGGACGAAAAAGAGTGCCCATGGCTTTATGGTTTTCCAATGGTGGTTACGAAGGGAACAAGCCTTCTATAATCTCTCCGCCTCCCGAGTGCACAACTATCAAGAACTCGCCCTAGCATCAAACGAGTATTCTGGAGTGCTAACTCTTTTGCTGATATGCCTGATTCGATTGCATTAGCTTGCCCAGAATTCGTCAAGCCTGCCCCAAACCCGAATCCTGACGAAAACTGCAAAGGCCCACTTCGAGCTTTAAAAGAAGTCTGAGGTGCAAGGAACCTATCGTCTGTTCCACCAAATCCATTCTCAAAGGATCCTGGATCTTGTGGATGGGAACCGGGCAAGGAGCTACAGCTTTGTAAGAGTGCTTCCAGAACACTAAGTGCCTCCCAGCAAAGAGTACTCTCCACCAGCTGGGAGACTATTGCATACATATGTGGACTCTGAGCGGCATCCACAGGAGTATGCTGAAGCAGAGCCTTTAGCATAAGAAGTATAACCCGCTGATACTCAACCGGCCCCTTCTCCAGCAGCCGAAGGAGGTGCCCAAATGCCAGAGCCGAGTGTTTGGGGAACCACTCATTGCACAATAAGGGTGAAACACAAGCAAGAAGATTTTCAATGCCCTTGATCTCCCCAGAGGCATAAGCCATGAAGACAGTTGCTAGCTCATTCAAAGATTTTGCTTGACACCAGATCGCAATGTTGGTTGCAACAGTACAAGCCTTCTGGTACTGCTGCTGCAGTGGTGAAGCAGATCCCACCACAGCATCCTGACTGAGCTGTAAGCAAAGCCAGGGAAGTATGCCTGTAATATGCATCAAGAGCCGTGTTTCCGCATCACCAAATATTGAATCACAAGAAGGCACTGTTATCCGAGATAGAACCTCAATCGAAACACCATGACTGACAGTGGACATGAGTCCTTTAAGCACCAGAGGCTGCACTCCTTCAAATGCTGGCACCTTTGCCGTTGATAGTGATGCGTCAGAGATGTTTCTGGAGTCCATACGCTGAAAGTCAGAACTATCTGATGCACTTGTGTCTAGCTCATCACGCGGCATGCTTGAAAGCAGCACATTTTCTGTTGTTGTGTCCCGGAATGATAAACGATCTGTTACCCGAGAGAACAGCTCAAGCACCTGGCAGTATACATGAATAAAATCTGTGTGCATCATGGCAACACAACCCCAGAAAAGCTGGGGATAAAGTATTACTTTTTCAGGTTCCATATTTTCCACCATCACTTGCAAAGTCAACAATATTTCCATCACAAAACCCAAAACTGATGGTACAGGATTACCCAGGCACCTATGCAGACAGCGAAGCAGAGATACACATGCATCATTTGTGACACGTGGTCGTAGAGCACGGTATATTTGGTGTGATCGGCATGCAAGGTGTCTTGATGTGCATTCCATAGCCCATTTAAGTGCCTCTGCACCCCAAGTTTCCCTCAGATCACCTTGGAAAAATATTGCATCCACCATGCTCTGCACAAGAGCAGATAAGAGTGCTGCACTTGGGAGCTCTGTCCTGACAACTGTGGGGTCCTCATTCTCCCACATCATGCTACCTCTCTTTGACTGGACATATTTGATCAGGCTCACAACCTGCTGCTTGTTCTCTCCATCACTGTTTTCAACATCATACAGTTCTAAATGCCGACCAGCTAGTGAATACAGTAAATTAACAAGCAGGTGTTGGCAGTGCTCCAGCACAATATCCTCTGAACTGTCCATTGAGACGAATGTAACATGAAAGAGCAGGGGTAAATGCTCCCGAAAATCCTCATCATTCTCATATGCAATTTCTGCAAGCAGAATCAGCGCAATATCCGCCTGTGTCAATGTGTGTTGCTGATGGCCTTGTAACGCTGACTGAAGTTCTTTAGCATTGACGCCATGAGTTCCAACTCCTGAGTGCAATCCATCTTCCCCAGAATTCGGAGTGTCAATGAGGTAATCTCCACTGTCTCGAGATACATGGCGACTTCGCAAGCTACCCGTTGAACTTCGGACCCCCATTAGTGGTCCAGACATGTTAACTAATGCTGGTAGAAGTTGTCCAGACCGACCAGCAGTTACAGGAACAACATTCAGCTCTGGAGGCATAGGAGTCAACGGACCTGAAGCACTTCTCCCACCAACAGCAGCTGTTCTCCAGCTCAAGCTTCCACTTGTATTCCTCAGTGGTCCATCAAGCGATCCACGGACAAGTAAAGGTGACATGTGAGGCTGGCTATCCACAACAGAGGTGATTTGAGCCACTGCAGGCGCCTGAGAGAATTCCAAGACAACTCCTCCATCACCTTTATTAGCACTAAGTCTCAATGGTTCCACAGTATCTTCAAGCATCCGCTGAGCCAATTGGTAAACCAAGTGATCAATCGTACGCTGTGGGCAGATTCGAGCTAAATACAAACTAACCCTCTTGGCAACTGAGAAGTATGTGGCAAATGCTCCACTTATTTCTGCTGATGCATTTGAATCACAATCTTCGATCCCTTTAGTGATTAAGAAATCCAGAACCGGACTTATGTTCCTCGGCTTGCTAGCTATTGTGCTCCATAACTTCTCAATTTCATCAGGAAACTGATCTCCATGGCGCCATGTTACATAATAAAGGCTTTTCAACAATCTCTCACTCCAACCTGAATCCTTCAGTTTCCAAAAATTGAGATTCTCGATCCATGGAGCCATGCAGGTCAAGACTTGATGTTGTGCAATTATGTCCACTGCGTCGAGCTGCCTCTGCATGATCTCTTCACAAAGAAGTTGGCTCAGTTCTGGATGATCTTTAGCAAGTTTGCAAGAGAGTTTATACTGGAACTGTTGATAAGAGTCGGGAAGGTTGCCGACAACAGCAGCTCGATAGCTTCCTGCACCCTCAACACCATCCTCAGCCCATTCACGGAGTGAAAGTGTCTC